>NW_022145615.1:7812390-8119890 GCF_000002235.5 Strongylocentrotus purpuratus
CAACTATGAACCAGCTCCCCATTCCATTTCCTTGTCCTCCTTTGTCAGTCTTAAATCCTAGCTGTATATTAATTTATGCTCTATAACTTTCTGCTTCAAATGTAGGGCTGATCCACTATCCAACGTTGACGTTTCATTTAGGACAAAGGAAGAGGCAATGAGATTTGCAGAAAAGAATGGTAAGATTGAAATTAACAATTAAAGTTCTTGTCATCCGATTGCATTGTGAAAGAAACAGTGTGGAATCGATCAGAAAAGGTTGATAATGTAGTATTGGTGTGTACTGCAAGGTTCTGGAGTCATCAAAATTATAAGAAAATTGGCCCAGTCTTGGTAAAGTAACAAGCACTGTACACAGAAAGATGTATATGGGACTACACAAACATGTGGCATTAAAGGGGGTGGATCGCCAGTTTCCATGTGCAGAAGGCCATAATTCGCTGACACCAGACTTGGTGGAAATACCATTAATGGGGGTACAAATTTGCACACAGCAAACCCATAGTCCAGTCAAGAATTACCCCCTAATCTCTCGGAGAGCTCGAGAGTCTTCGGGCAATTCAAAGCATTACATAAGGTCCAATGGTCATAAAACTCAAGGCTAACCCTGGTGATTGACAACACCTGTTATTGGGTAAACACCCGAACGGTGTCGAATTCCCCATGAGAGCCGACTACTCAGTGACTTTAAAATAGGGCCTCATGTGTAATTCATGTGGCTCTGGAATACATCTTCAATTTCTCTGTTCTTGTATTTGTTTTTGTTAGGGGGGGGGGGGCTATTATGTAGTATCCAATGACATTCTTGGGCAGATCCTTCACTGAAATCTATCATTTGAATATATTACTGATTTTTAGTAGTGAGCTACACATGATTGTGTGAGAAGCCATGTGTAGAGATTATGAAAACTAATGATGAATCGAATGAAACTTATTATTGTCATGCACTGAAAAGGCTTCATTTCTATGGTCTCGCATTCAAATATATATCCTTGTAAGTTTCAAATAAAAAAGAAAACATATGATGTCAACATATGTGTCAAATCATTTAAAATAAATTAAGAGTAGGATGATTGATAGGTCTTTGTATTTTTTCATTTTTTAACATCCAGGATGGAAATATGAGGTTATGGAACCCCAGGTCTCCAAACCGCGAGCCAAGAGCTATGGAGCCAACTTCTCATGGGATAAGAAGACAAGGGTTACCACCAAATGAGTTTTAGATGATTGGATTTTAGATGTCTTGTTTTCAGAAAGTGTTTTATTGCAAAGGGCAACAGGACCATATTTGTGTTCAAAGTTGACTAAGGCACTGTCAAATATCACATTGAATCTTACAAAAGTTCTATTTATTAACTTTCATCTATGTCGAAAGATAATAGACGAAGCCTTATAGACATATTTTTATGTCCATTGTTATCACAGAAAATGTAGTAAATGACAGTGAAGCTTGTACCTAAACCAGTTTTATGATTGAGCCTACATAGAGGCTTGATGACGAAACTCAAATATAGTTTTCCAGCATACTTTCCCACAAATATGTAGTTTGTTTACAAATAATTGATACATCCCTTATTTTAGTTGTTTACCCAAGAAAAAACATTCTTTATGAATTCTTTCTTGGCATAAAAAGAAGAGTAACGATAAACACCATTTTATCTTCTTCTTTTGAGAGGTTTATAAGTGGAAAGCATATGCTTGTGATACATTGGGTTGCACCAACCATTTTTTGTTTAGAAGGAAAAAAAAGAGAACCTTTATATGAACAATCACTTTTGATTGCGTAATAATTTGGATTGACAATTCAAAGCAGGAACTTGGGGAGAATGAAGTACATTTACATTATAAAGTATATACAATTTGCAACCACGTTGTCCCATGGATGATGTTATTGAATTCATAGTTAAAGCTGGAGTCTAGTTATACTTACTCGTCCTACTAAATTGATATTGAGATGTGTTGAATTCAGTGCCCAAGTGATCAGAAAAGTGAAAACAAATGCCATTTTCCAACCCTGAATGGGAGTCGACCCATTTCATCAACAAATTGTAACATATAGCCTATATTATGAATTGTATGCGATACACATGTATGATGCTTTATTTTATGACATTAAAGTATCATTGTGTGGTATCACTCAAATCACCATGTGTCTCCTTTGCAATTCTGAACAAGTTTGAAAGCATCTTGTGTACTTAACATCTATCTGATCTTTACAATTCATTTCATCTTTGTGCAAGTTGTCTAAATATCAATAAGATACTGTTGTTGTTGAAATATTGTAAAATATTCTGATGTGAATGTTTGTGACCTTTTATTCGTTTAAGATAGAATTTTAAATTTTTTTTTAAATGTCAACTTCAGACTTGAAGAAGTTGAGAAATGAGAGACAAAGTCAGAAAGTTATGGATAATGAAAACAAGTAGGAGAGAGATTTTTTGTAATGCAAACTTGCCATGACATCCCTTCCTACTCACCTCCTTTTGAATAATCCTCTAGTTATGCGCCCCTAGTTGATCAAATTATCTCATGATACATCAAAACTTGTTATTTTGATATGTTTTTTTTCTTGAAAGAGGACATGGTAATGAGGCACTTGTACAAAATGTGAGAATATTTGATTATTTACACTGAAAATTTATTTATCTATTTTTTAAACATGTACTTGGCAATGAGAAAATATGTCATTAATTTTGTTTACTAATAGAAAGACAGAACCATGAACTAAGTTGTGATTGGTGAATTTGAGTGGGAAAAGACATGCATGTGATAACATCTATCCTAAAAACTTACAATATAAGTTCACTTTTCTTTTCATTACACTAAACCACTCCTCTAAAAAACTCAATATGAGTTAAAGGAAATGAACATTATTTCAACATTCAAAGGAAGATATTAAGGATGTTTGGCACACATGATAGAAATGATATGCGACAAACTATTTAGTCAGGTTGCTTCTCAGTAACCCTTTTGATGGCATAGGCATGGGCCTACATTATTCAATTGTTCTGTAGGAAAGCATAAAGGTCGAATACATATAAAAAATATCTTGACGATATAACATATTACAACTAAATAATAGTCACAAGAACAACAAGAAAACGTCAACAACAAAAACATGAACAAAACCAACAGAAATTTGAGGTAGTGATAAAAGGTGGAACAGTCTTTACTCTCTTCTTCTTCTTTTTTTCTTCATTTTTTTCAAATTTTTCAAACGTCACTATAATCATCGACGTGAATGTCCAATCACTGCTGAGCAGCGAATGTTCATCTCGTCGCTCCTTTCTCTGGTGCTTCAATTTATTTGATTCTGCTTCCGATTTTCCCGTTCAAACGTATACGAATTTCTTTGGTTTCGGCTCAGACGGCTGTCCCGCCTTGACAAGATGTGCGTGGACGACCCAGCATTGTCCTTTCTCCACGTTTTCGGGAGCATCTCCCTGAAGACAGATTTGAAACTCGGGCTGCAGAAGGCGTAAAGGAACGGGTTGATGATGCCGGTGCAGTAGGCCAAGGTTTTGCACGCAAGGTGTACGATCAACGCCGTCCGCCCGAGGACGAACGCGTCCCCGTATCTGTACATGGTGCTGACTTTCCAGATGAGAAAGACCTCGAGCGGAGCGCGACAGACGAAGAAGACGAGAACGATGACGATAATCTGTCGGGTCAGGGAACGCTTGTCGCGATGTCGCTGGCCTCGGTGATGCGTGCCTCGGATGCTGCCTTCGCTTTTCTTGCGCTCCCGGTCACTGCGCGAGAAATCCTTTAGAATGCGGAAGTGGCAGTAAGCGTGGACGAACATTGGGATGATGAAGATGACCATTGTTACATAGCTGTAGGTGACGATGTGGCCGATGGAGATTGTTTCGTCGCACTCGGTGAAGAATATGCTTGGTATCATCAGCAGGATTGGCACTACCGTTAAAAGAAAACAGAAAGAAAAATATGAATGTACTAAAACAGGAGCGTACGCAGGGGGGGGGGGGGGGGGGGTTACCCCCTTCATTTGTTTGTTATGTGTGTGTTTTGGAGGACCCCCCCCCCCTTCGTTAAAAAAGAATGCTAATCGGTGACCTAAAAAAGGTGACCTTACCCCCCCCCCCCACGGAACGAAATGTTGAACGGTGTTCAAATTTCGGGACCAAAAAAATAAATAGTATGTCCTCTAACCCCCGCCCCCCCCCCCCCCTTGAAAAAATCATGCGTACGCGCCTGGTACTAAATAGTACTAACCCTTACTAACGTAAGCGTGTTAGGTCATTTAACCCCGGAAAATCACCGTCCCCCGAAAAATTAGCCCCCAAGGAAAACCACCCTCGAAGACAATTACTTCCCCGGAAAACTACCCCCCCCCCCCAGCCCGAGAACAATTACCCCCAGTCCCCCAGCCCTGAAAATTTCCCCCTAAGACAATTATCCCCCCCCCCCCCGTGGACAATTACCCCATCCCTGGAAATTATCCTCCTGTTTATTAAAGGGGAAGTCCACCCTGATAATAAGTTGGTTTAAAAAAAAAAGCAGAATTTTTGTTGTCGGGGGGGGGGGGGGGGGGTAATTTTCGAACCCAATCTGCAGGCAAGACTTTTCAATATTATTCACCAATTAAGGATTGGGACGGGAAGGGGTGAATAGCGATACCAACCCCTCCCCCTCCCCGAAAGCAACTTCCACAGCAAAGAATTGTTACCTGTCCAAGCGATAATGATAACGACGGTTCTCCGTGCGCCCGTCCACCTCGCTTCTGACGTCAGGGGATTCATTGTTGCGTCATACCTTATTATCGTCATCACCAGGAGCAAGCAACATGTCGCTTGTTGAGCAATCTGGGTCGAAAAGAGTTTGTAAAGGAGAGTCAGGAGAAGAAGAAGAAGAAGAAGAAGAAGAAGAAGAAGAAGAAGAAGAAGAAGAAGAAGAAGAAGAAGAAGAAGAAGAAGAAGAAGAAGAAGAAGAAGAAGAAGAAGAAGAAGAAGAAGAAGAAGAAGAAGAAGAAGAAGAAGAAGAAGAAGAAGAAGAAGAAGAAGAAGAAGAAGAAGAAGAAGATTAAGAAGAAGAAGAAGAAGAAGAAGAAGAAGAAGAAGAAGAAGAAGAAATAGGAGGAGGAAGAAGAAGATGAAGAAGAAGAAGAAGAAGAAGGAGAGGGAGAGGAAGAGGAAGAAGAAGAAGATGAAGAAGAAGAAGAAGAAAGGAACAGGATAATGTATTAAAGTGGAGGAGGAGAATTGAAGCCGGGAAGTAGATGAATTTCTTCAAGCGTGGGCATACAAACTTGTTAAAGACGATACCGCCTTTGGACTTTGAAGAGAGATAAGGAAAATAAAGAAATACAAATAAAATAATGAGTTGTAAAAAAAAAACAGACCAGAGAGGGGGAGAGAGAGAGAGAGGGGGAGAAAGAGAGAGAGAGAGAGGGAGAGAGAGAGAGAGAGATAGAGAGAGAGAGAGGGGGGGGGGGGGTGTTAGCGGGATGAGGAAAGGAATGAAAGTGTTTGGCCTAATAATATAATGATTTAAAAAAAAAAATCTCTATTATGGCCCGCATCATCTGAATGTGTATGACTTAGGGCATTTAGATCTGATGGTTATAAATTGGCACCGTATCATACATTTTCTTTTAATCACACCATTGTCATATTATGTTACGTCATACGTATCTGATTAATTTACACGATTAATCCTCTTCTGCGAATTAAGAGCGACAAAAATCCATGCATTTACATCACCAAATTTAGTGCTTTGCAAAACTTCTATAAAGTGTATCACATGCAAAGAAAAAAACTTGAATTTGAAATCCAACATTTCCACTTTTCTTCAAGTTTTTGACATACCCGGTATGGGCATCACTATAATAGAATGGGGGTGATTGTAAATTCCGAAAGTTCTCATGATCAAACCTCTGTTTCACCATTGACTGCTCGTATACTGATATACTCTTATATTAATGTTAAACCAAAATGGCTAGAAAACTTAAGGAAAGCTATCTCTCTTATTTGGTTGACCGGTTAATAATAAAGTTCTCTTACGACCTATAGCTGCCATGCCTGAACACCATGCTATCAAGTACGGTATCAACTATAGTTGAAAACAAAACAAAACAACACAGAATGTAACATGGAAGATCACCATTTCGAAGATAATTGAAATACTCATTGCCAGGGACATGACATAAGATTTTTTTATTTCAAAATTAATATAGAAGACTAGATCAAAATCTCAATCATTTGATTTTGACTGCTTTCTTTTTTTCTATAGAGTCTAGCTGATCACAAACTGTACTCACATACTGCATGTAGCTGATGAGTTGACATTGCCACCAGTTGAGTTCATTGACCACGAGAGCGTTGATGAGTGGGTTGACGGTCAGGTAGATGACATCGGCCAAGGCAAGATTGGCCTTGAGTTGGTTGATGATGGTTCGTAGTGAAGGAACGAAGGCAATGAACCCAATAACGACCAGGTTGCATGGTATTCCGACCACGGCGATGGGGAGAAAGAAGTAGAAGTCGAAGAGCTCGATGAAAGGGAGATCGACGTTGGTGGTGGAGTTGAGGTCCGAGTGTCCATCTGCTGGAGATATGGCCGTGATGGTTCTCGAAATCGAAGTCGTAAGGTCCCCAATAATTTGAGCGCTGTCGGTAGCCATACCGTTGTTTTCCTTTATATAAAAATAAATTTTGTTGTTGTAGCTTGTTCGGTATATCTTTTACGGCATTTAAGTTTTCAGTTTTGTTACCGTACATCCCGGATAGAAGATAATGTCTTCAATATTCCGTGTCTGCGATTTAATGAACAATTAACCAACCACTACTCGTTTCGATTGCAATCCCATGTATTTTGCTGGAGTACAATTTCATTCTGGTCCATTTCCCGCCATCACGCAAGCATCCACTCTTTTTCTCAAAGGACAATAATATATTCCATGGTCCTATTATTTTTGAACAGTCCTATTTCACACAGTCGATAGCAGCACGGAATAATCCATGAACATATCTAATGCATGATGTCACTTTTATCCGCGGACAATATTATATTTCTCTTAAAACATGCCTAGATTATTCTCATAGCTCGAGATAGTGCGAGATGTTTTGGGGTCTTAAACACCTGTTGGTATTTGTTATCTGAGTATCATGAAACTAATCGGTCATTCAGAGTTGAGGTTCGGGGTAATTAGCATAGATACGAGTACTTAAGTTTTGTTTGTTTAATAAAGATGATATTGAGGTGCTAGAAAGAGGATCGCGTGTTCATAGGTAGGATGATCTCGTGTCTTTGATTAATGATTTTCTTCAGGATTATGTCCGGGAGCATTTTTTTTTTTGGGGGGGGGGCTTTTGGGTTTTTGCGATCAGTTTCATACAAATTAAAATTAAAATTAAAATTCACGTTTATCGATACAAAACCACAAGGTCGAATTACCATCAGACACGAACAACAATACATTAAAACAAGACAAAATGCATACATTGGTACACAATGAATGTACATGCCTCTCGATAATTTTTGTTCGGGGCGGGGGGGGGGGGGGTGAGGACTTGAAGTTCCCAGTCTTCTCTGAGAATCGCTTAGTTATGTCACTATATCACGTGCTGGACCAATGTTGACCGTCGGTCAAGCAAAACCATTGGTGGTATGATTCAGTGGTGTAGCGTGCAGGGGCGGCGATCGGGGGAGGGGGGGGGGGCGGGGGACACGTCCTCCTAGTTTTGTTTTAAGGGGGGGGGGAGGTAGTCCCCCCTGAGAATTTGAAAGTGTCCAAACAAAATGTATAGCAAATACTGACTAAAGACTGCAACCTACTTTTAGCCTCTGGAGGGCCCAAGAGAGTGCGGCATTTTATTTTAACCCCCCCCCCCCAGGTCGTGAAAAGAAATCACCGCCCCTGGGAGCGTGGGTCAAGCAATGGTGAGGGCACTGGCATCGTTGAACCATGGACTTACTATAGTGGTTGGCATGCACAGTATATAGGTGTAACTGAGGTGATTTAATCGGGTTACTGATCAGTGGAAAGTTGGTTGTGTATGTGTGTGTGTGTGTGGGGGGGGGGGGGTAGGGTAGAAAAATTTGATAAAATGTCTATTTCGTCGAATGCTTTACAATATGATTGGTTATGTCATGAATACCTATTTATCTTTATCGTATAATATTGATATAGAATGTGCTCTAATCCACTCAATGCCTACTTCCCTCTATACAGTGTGTCCGAGAAAAAACGAAACCGAGAATTATCGACGTTTTAATTATAATTCCTAATAAATAAATTATAAGGTCCTCTTATTCCATTTGATGAAACTCATATGATGCATATTTCACGCATGAGTGATTAAAACCAATATGAAGAGAGGGTACCAAAAAGTTATTTGGCGGGCGGTATCTGAATTTCAAAGAGAAAATCACATTTCTAGAAAGTTCATTTTTTTGCCCTACAATGTGACACCACAATCAGGAAATGAAGTCTTTCGTCTTCTCTGTTTGTTGCTACGTCAGGCAGTCAGTGAAAACGAATTCGTTTAATCAAATTATGGAAATGCAAGCATTACTTTAAACAAACAGAACTTTGTTATTCCTGGCTCATTTCTCCTGATTGAGGTGTCATATATTATGAAAGGGCAGAAAATGAGTGAACTTTCTAGAAATGTAATTTTCTCTTTGAAATCCAGATACACTGTAACGCCCGCCAAATGGCTTTTTGGTACCCTCTCTTCAAATTGTTTTTAATCACTCGTGCATGAAATATGCATCATACAAGTTGCATCAAAATATGTGTCATTTACTAATTGTAATTGTGAGTAAGTTATGATAAAACATCAATAATTCTGGATTTCATTTTTTCTAGGACGCACTGTATAGCTGCAGCTCTCATCATTATTACCCCATCACCACTCCCTCTCTCCTCCCAAGACATGTTAGTGTGTTTTCCTGTCATTCTACCTTCTCCGCTTTAAAAGAAACTAACACAAAATAATGTATCATAATCATTAAATATCACATGACAAAAATTGACTGCTGTAGTAAATCAAAACGCATTTTGAAACGATCTGCCATTTTGTTTAGTTTTTCTCTCTACATGTTTAAAGGTAATACAAAGTTTTGGGCAATTTTAAAATTGGGTGGATAGTGATTCTTTACAATTTTAGTACATTAGGATGTCCCTGTGGATGTAAGCACTAGAAAATTTAGCCCCTAAAACACTTCTGCTTTCGAGAAAAATGGAATATAAAAATTTACCGGTGCTCCCGGTAAATTTTGATAAATTTCAAATAGCGCCTACGGCCGTACAATAGTAGCTGCGACCATGAAAATCTCTGAATATGTAGTTGTGATATATAATTTCCAAATGGTAATAGCTAATCGGTTGATTTTAGTCAAGAAACATTGTTTGATAGCTTAATTAATATCTTGACCTTGAGAGGGAGCTATACAGCATAAAGAGTTAAATATTTATAATTTCATAACTTTAGACTCGATTTCAAACGCGACAACGATGACTGAATATTGTAGGATCCCATATGCTTCCAATATGTTCATTTGAACCAAATTCATGACCTCATACCAAAACTTTGTAATACCTTTAAGCGGTCATCATGGTGTTTTTTTCAAAGTCCTGCTCAGTTGGACTATTTTGAAGAGAATACAGATGTCCAAGAAAACGATGATATATTAGAACAGAAGCATTCAGGGAAAGTACGATAAACACCATGTCCATAAGAGAAAGATATATTTGAAATGATGAAAAAAGAAGATAATAGGGTGAATTTACTTAAGCAAGGTTTCAGAACAAGAGAATCAGAGAAATAATAAACTGATGGCAAACAAAGGCAATATTTGTAATAGAAATGCAGATTTTTGTATTTTATTGATATCCACATAAAATAAATGATGATTTTAACCATCAAAGTTCAGCTTCCTTCGTTTTGCATTTTGCATGAATTATAAGAGAAATATAATTATGGTAAAGAAGAAATTAATATTTTACACAAATGATGGGTGCATTATTGATATTATTCATTTCAAATGCATATATTTCTTCATATACACCCCCATTTCATACATAATTTTTCCAAAGGGTAAATTTCTTTGCAAGATCATTCCCCCCCCCCCCTCATTTTATTATGTGCCACTGCCCCTCTGAGAAAAGTACCCCTTGATCAATGGTTCCACCCATGATGATGCTATGCCAGAGGATACATGTACAGGTGGTGTCTGAAGAGCTATTACAATGTCAAATGAAAACTGCATTTTTGAATTCCTTTAAAATCTGTGTTTGCCCCATTTAGGGCTTTGAAAGCCTCCAATAGCACAACTTGTAAAACAATGGAAAATAAGGATAAAACAATAAAAGTACATGAAACACTGAAGGGTCTGTTGAGACTGAGCCAGAATGATGTTTTCTCTGTGTTAAAGTATACAAGTTAATGCCCTATTCTCTTCAAACGGATAAGGATACAAGAACTGAAATATAGTAGAAATATATGTTTCAGTCTTAAAAGGTTTTACAACAGGCATTTGCACACATGTACCTCATACACATTATTTATATTACTTAATCGATAAAATACATATTTAATCATATAGTTTGCATTAATCAAAATCAATGAAATAAGTTGTCAATGAAATATTAGATAAACAGGATTGTTTTTCAAATTATTTCGAGAATGGGCAAAATCTGATACCAGCTGGTAGCTCAACAACCGATTATGAAGATACACAAAAACAATTTGATATGAATTATGAAAAGCCAACCGTTGCATAGAGGCAATATGCAATTTGCAGTATAGAAATATCTTTTATTATTATTATTATGACCTTGAGTACATGCAAATGGTATCAAGAATGATGTTTGATAAAGGAATACGAATTTAATGATTTATGCAATCTGATAATATATTCATAAATCATAGACTTCAATATAGGTAATAAATGTATTTGGAACTACTTAAACCAATGAAGATCCACATCTTCCAGTACATGCATGTATTAAAGTTTGTACGGTTCTTGTAGCATTCAACAAGATGCGTTAAACCAAGGAGATTTTACAACAATTTTACAAAAATCTCCTTGGTTATACAGCAAATACCTCAATGTCAGATCAAAGAATTTCCTCCCACACATATTCTGACAGCAGTGTGAAACCCTATCAATAATAGAACAACAGTATTGCAGCACAGCTCTCATAAGCTTGATATATATTGATGGTGTCCTAAAATATGAAATAAACTTTGCCATTCAAGGAATATCACATTTTTTAATGTGGAATTTACGAGAGACATTCAGTACATGTATGTTGTGACTGTAAGAGCAAAGATGTGTGTACATATACATGTACATTAAGCCCTTAAAATTGTCCATCATTGCCTGAAACAGGAATTACATTTGGTCCACATCTCTGCACTATGCATGTGCGCTCGCCTCCTCTCGCTAAACCCATTTGATACCAATTTTTTTTATTGTCCATAGACTCCAGTCATAATGGTGTCAGGAGGAGTATCAAAAGGGTTAAAGGCAAACATTTATAAGGGAAAGGTCAAATAAAACATGCACCCAAATTTACAAATAGTAAAATGCCCATTACATGTGGGTGAATATGCTCTATGAACTACACAGATCTATCTACATCCAAAAGATTTGAAAATAATACATTTCTTTGTATTGGTATAAAAAATAACAAGAACAAAAGAATCAAACTCTAAAGAAATAAAGAAACAAAATAATATACTTCAAGAGAAAATGATTCAACAAAATTCAGCAGATGGGATAAAATTGAAATCCAATAAATTGAATTCTACATTATGCTATAAAACATACCAAACTAGTAATTTTGATGGTGATGTTTTTAGCTTTCAAATTCCCATGAAAATACCAAAAACGTCTGGTGATACATTTTCTCTTTGATTTTAACCATGCTAATGATGGCATACATGTACATGTATTTTGAATTGAAAAAAGACGATAATTACTTCAAGTTCTTTAGCTTGTAGGCAGAATCAAGATATCCTAAGCCCAGTATTCTACTGAATGAGTTCATCCTAAAATTTGGTTAAAGCTAATTTAAAGTCAACAAAATTTGGTTTCTGTGGCGGGGATTCATAGGGCTGCAGTTTATCTGTTTCATACAATGCTGTAACGTGTAAAATTGTGAGTTGTGCTTTTCACGTTTTGGTGAATGTTTATACCGTACTAAGACTTTATAAATGTACACATACATGTAGTGTACATGTACATTGTATTTTGCAGGTTAAATATCAAACATTGACTGCCTGATAAACAATTCATATCATTTAAAGCCGATTTCTCTTGAAAATATAGGCCATTACATGTACACGTACCAACATTTAAGATTAGCTTAAAGGCTCATTTATATGAAGTAGTACACCATGGTGGTTTCTTTGTTTGCATCATGTAAATAAATGATAACTGCGCGCATCAAAGATGTGTATTCCCTAAGTTAAATACAGAAATGTGAATTCTATACACAAAAAATGCCATGCTTTACTGCAGCATATCTTTAAATCTTAAAATTACAAAGGAAATCCTATATATGTATTCATGTATTACCTTTTTGAAGCAAAAGAAAATAATTATGCATTTTCAATAATAGCAAGGCATACGTGTACAGAATACATGTTCATGGAATCCATTCACTCAAGCAACTCCTACCCTGTGCAGACAAACACAGTCTCTTCATATGCCCTTTGTGGCAGGCTGCGATGGCAAGCGACAAGTGTGAATCCTCCCAAACGTCCTTGCTCTACATGTAGACCACAACACCTTCTGCTGCTCCGTCCCAACACAATTTGCCCAGCATGTTCACACTGGCCGTGAAATTGTACGTCTGCAGCTGATTATGGGCGATACACACAGGAATGTTCTATCCTCTCATCGTTTGGATCGTTTTTGCATGCAAAATAGCGACAGAGTTTGTGACGCGGTAATGGTGACGATATCGAGACTTTGCATGGGATACAGGGCCTTACGATCCTCCGTTGTCTCTGCTGTTTTGCTGTAGCCTTGGCATCTTTCGGGCGGGAGGCGATTCACTATCAAGGTTGGCATTTCCTTGATCACGCTTTTTATGAACGTTCTACAAATATAAAGGAAAAAAGAAGGCAAGGTTCACATTTCCAATAACTGCGTATTTTGTCATATTGACAAACAATAAAAGACATCAAGATACACAAATTGCTTGTATATTCTATGTTTCTACTCTTTTTATTTAACAATCTGATTAAACAGACAGATCCACAATTGTATACACATACCAAATGCATGTAAAAATATAATGAAGCCTCCCAAGTGACTTACGTGTAGACAAAACGGCAGAACACTACAAAGAGCCATACATGTAGGCTACTACAATCCAATTCTGGACAATACTGGAATATCATTAGAAATGGAAATTCATATAATTAAAAACCTTTCTGATCGAGATAAAATAGTAATGTAATTATATTGTAGGCATTTCATCACATGCAAAGGGCCCAACCAAGATGTGACTGGTCAGACATTGATGATTCCCTGCCAATTGAGCTCTTACTCTGACTAAAAGCCACATGATACCCTGCAGAATGCAGATCACGACAATAATGAACATAAATCAGGTCAATTCTACATGTTATTCAAATTCCATCTCATGATGGTGATTTTTTTGTTTAAAATAGGAGCAAAGCTGTAACATACAATTAGGCTAAAATTTGAAAAAATGAATAAATCACCTTCTTGTCCCATTGCTGATGTAGATATCTTAGAAGAATGTTCGTCTTTTCTGTCGTAATCACTGAAAAGGAAAGAAAATATGATAGAAAATTTATTTTACTCATGCTCTTTTGAATATAACATAAACCGGTACCCTGGAAGCAGTAGCATACGCAGGATTTTTTTCAAGGGGGGGGGGGGGGGGGGGGGTAAGAGGACACTTTTTTGTTGTTTTTTGTTTGGTCCCCCCCCAAAAAATCGCAACAACTCAGCCAGCCACACAGAGACTCCCTGTGGTGTACCGTGGCTATACAGAAACTCCCGAGTGGGGGGGGGGGGGGGGGGGGGGTGTAAGGTCACCTTTTTTAGGTCAGCCATTGGCATATTTTTTTATTTTTTATAAAAAAAAAAAAAATCACAAAGGGGGGGGGGGGGGGTTCTCCAAAATACACACATAAAACAAAAACTGAAGAGGTGGGGGGGGGGGGGGGGGAGTTTAACCCCCCCCCCCCCCTGCATATGCGCCTGCCTGGAAGGATGTACAATTTAAGACCAATTGGGGACTTCTGAGTTTAACCTGAATGGTAGGTTCTGGTAGACTACACTGAAGGTCCATTGAACAACATTTCTCCATCTACATGCAAAGTAAGGCGATGTATGCAAGATCCCCCAACCCACCCCTCACCCCCTTCCCCAATTCAAAATGGGCTTACCTTGTTCCGAAGGGTAGTCTTTGGTTGGCAAGTATACGTTGGGCTTTTTGCTCGGCTGCATATTGGACACCAAAAGACAAAAACAAATGTTGAATTGTGGGTTAGCAAATAGCAAAGCAGTAGCAAATTATGTTGTTTTGTAGGAATTTCATTATTAGCAAAGTCACACAAAAACTGCACATCATTTTTGTTTCTTTGCCAGTTTATGATTACATAGTGTAAATGTATCCAAAAAACTGAAGATGGAGAAAACAAATCAAATCATCCGGTAAAAGGATTAATATGAATACAATCTCTTATGTATTACAAAATATCTTCAAGATATCATCATTGCTAATACTAGCACCAACACTACTCTTGCGGTTCAACACCAAATACAATGTACAATCTACAAAAAGGATAAAACAAAAAAGGTTGACATTATAGATGATAAGAAGCCTAAGAAGGACTAAATACTTGACCCTTCCAAACCTTTACAAAAGTATGAAATTATAATACTCACTGTACTTCTGTTCGGTTCATTGTGATATTTGGTGAAGTTGTTTTCATCATGGCACGGAAGGCCTTTCAGCAGCTCCCCAACTGCACTCTACATTGATCAATTAGGAAGCCAATCAAATGAGGTATGTGAAGGAAAGAAGGAGGAAAGTAGGAAACAAAAAAGAAAAAAAAAAACACTGAAATTTGTATTTCGAAAGCAGATATATCCTTGGACCTTGTGTTAACATTGTCAATAAAAAAATGTATATTTGTATCTGTCAGTTTTCTCAGTTGCAATTAACTGAAACCGAATTGACCACAGTCTGAAAATATTGTGTAAGCCTACACATGCATGATCACAGGTAATCCAAACCCCTTTAAAACATATTTATGAATTTATAATCTGGTCAAAATCATCCTTTTTTGAGTTTTTTACCCCAAATTTATCTAAATATTCACCCCCTAAACAAGTTGACCCCCTCAAACAAAAGTGTATCCCCCAAACAGGCAGAGACGCCAAGTTCAAAGATCGGCAATGCATGAGATTTTCATGATTCGGCACGCGAGCGCGCGTGCGAGGGTATAACACATGTATAAGGTATAGCGTTTTTTCCAAATCTAGCGCGCGCGTCGTGCGTAAAAGCATTTTTAGACCCTTGAAATGCGCGCGTCGTGCGTAAGAGCATTTTCAGACCCTTGAAATGCGTGATGTCACACTTAATGCATGATACTTGGTAGCTCTGAACAGGGTCTACGTCCTCTTTTTCTACTTGTTAAAAATAACTATTATTGATATTAACAATTGAAATTTATAGTTGCAGTGAAGGAAATATAGAAACACAGAGTCCAGGCAAGGGTGCCATATGTCATGAATGCATTTTAACAAACTCAACTTGCCTATTAAACAGCCTAAATATGTCACAAACGACACACGCCTTAAGCAGCAAAAACTTTAGAATATACATGTATACCACCACAAAGTTGACCAGATATTAACCAACGCTTTACCAATCGGCAACACACCTGGGCTGTGTGTCACACAACTGTCATAAGTACAAGGTCAGCGACATTCCATTAAAAACAGAGCTACCAAGTATCACGCATTAGGCGTGACATCACGCATTTCGAGGGTCTGAAAATGCTCTTAAGCACAACGCGCTTGCTAGATTTTGAAAAAAACGCTATACCTTATACGTGTTACACCCTCGCACGCGCGCTTGCGCGTCGAATCATGAAAATGTCACGCATTGCCGATCTTTGAACTTGGCGTCTCTGTGAAAAGCGTGTTAAACTTAAATAATACACACATTTCAATGGGATGTCGATCATGTCGCTCAACTTGTATGAAGGGGTGACCAAAGTTCGCGCAGATTTTAGAACAAATTAGAAAATGTGATATTCGATCCATGTTTTCTCATATTCTACACAAATTTATTTATTTTAATTACTACCAAATGGACGGCAAAGTATTTTACTACCAATTGGTTCAACTACAACATTTATCGTCGAAGGATTTCGGAGATATCGCGATCTAAAAATTCGATGTCCGATCGTGCATGCGCGCTGCATCTAAAAAAGTCATAAAAACAACGAGACCTAAGTTCACGCACGGGGGTTTACAGCTGATTGATACAAAAATACGATCCATCAAAAATAAGGTAATTTCATAATTTGCAAGGCAAAATATCATACAACCAGACGGTACCACTTATTACTTACAATTTTGAGGATATCTGCTCTCAAAATGAAGATTTCCAGACCCTTATCGGTAAGTTGGTAATTTTTCGGAACGGACGCAAATAACTGCAAAATGTGCCGATCTTTTGTCAATATTTTCACAATTTCGCACCCAATTCCAAAGAAAATTTCGTTTCTGGGTAATTTTATGATCCTCTTTCCATTGGTGATATCAGATTTTCGAAATCTTACCGATTTTTTGAGAAAGCGAACTTTGGTCACGCGCGAACTTTGGTCACACAGCCATACTTATGACGGTTTCGTGAGACGCAGCCCCGAATGATGTCAAAATCAAATTCCCCAAGAGGCAAGAGACTCCAGTTTTTATATTATGTTTTAATGGCCCGTATTCTGAAGTCGTGTCTAACTTAGCCACGTCTAAAGTTAAACAACTGTTTAGTTAGACACGACTTAGACAGGACTTAGACGCGAGGTCGTGTCTAAGTCCTGTTTAACTAAATTTCGTATTCTGAAGTCGTGTCTAAGTCTCGTCTAACTAAACAACTGTTTAAGTGCTGTCTAAGTGGTGTTTAACTAAACAACTGTTTAAGTTCTGCGCAAGTCGTGTTTAACTCTTAGTCACGACTTCTGGGCATGCCCAGTAGGCGTTAATTGTGACGAAAGACCCAATGCGCATGCGTGCGCGCACCGGATAAATAAATTAACGCGCACAGCTAGCTGTGCGCGTGCTGGTACCATGGTGATGTGATTGTGACGTAATGACTAGACTGCATGTACTTTGTGTACGTACGTACGTAGTACACGTACTGCATGAGATTGACAAACACACTACTCATCGGTGCCTCAGTGCTCGGAAGAACCACAAAAGAAACTTCTCCAACAGAATGGTTAGTTACTTAGTTTATTATAGATTATGGAATTTCCAAGATGTCACCAGTAGATAAGAATAGTTAATATTATCGAGAAAAAAATTAGGCTACACGAGAAAAAATCCTGCAAAACGTATTTGAAATTTTGGAGAATGCACGTACCATCGTTCTCCCCCGCAAGTTCGGGGTCAGCAAGTACAGTGTACCGTCGACGTTGAAAAGCAGCAGAATCGCGCCCTTAAACAGGACTTAAACAACCCCTCGCAGTTGTCTAAAGTTAAACAGGACTTAGACAGGACTTCGTGTTTAACTTTATTTAAACACGACTTCAGAATACCAAAAAAGTTAGACACGACTTCGTGTCTAAAGTTAGACGGGACTTAGACAAGACTTAGACAACTGTTTAGTTAAACAGGACTTAGACACGACTTCAGAATACGGGCCAATGTCTTTAAATATTGCAACACTCAGAAAAGGGTCTAGAAATTTAAAATAAGAGTCTTCTAGTCTAGGGCCTAATAAATCTAGATCTAGAGACCTATCTAGAGTAGGTCTAGATAGTAGATCAGCATACATTAGTAAAATTGCAACCGATACTAGATCAGATTTAGGCTGCCTTTGAACACTGACAAGAATTGGGCGGGGTCCAAGGGTTAAGGGTTCATGCAACATCATCTGTCGTTGGACACTGCACTACTCAACACGGCCACGGCAGTCGGGCGAAGCACACGAAACCGTCTGCCTAGCTGCCCGAGCTGTGGGCCTACAAACTACATCAATAGTGGTCTGTCCCGCAGAACGCGGCAGCCGTGGCCGTGTGTGTGTGTGTTATTTTCCCTAACCCGAGCGAACTAACACCGACAGTAAGCCGATTTTTCAGATGTAGACCCCTATACAAGAAATTACTCCGATTGAACTACAAAAATCATTAAAAGCAATGTAGAAAACTTACCATCCTGTATGATATGAAAAGTTTTGCCGACGTAACAGCACCGTAAAACTGGATTTTACCTCAAATTGTGGATCACAATTTCTTGTTCCATTCGATATTATTCGACGTGTGTCGAGTTCAAAGGTCATTGAGCTAGCTAGGTCATCAATTTTGCAATAACACTGACTCAGTTAGAGTGGAGAGAAGAGGTGAGGAATTACTATTTGTTGGTCTTTTTTGATACTACAGAAACTATGCCATTGGGTCTAATAAAGTTGTAGTGAAAACTTACACTTTTCAAAATGTATATAATCTAGATCTAGATCTATTCTGATAACAGGAATTTGAAGAAAATCATTTTCCCAACAGTTTCAAAGAGTTAACAATGGGTAAAAATTGCTTGCCCACGCATTTTGTTTTGTGTTTGTACTTTTAACTTATTTTGGCTTTGCTTGATTTTATATTTACACGAAATGTGATTACTTACATCGATGTCTCCTTTGTGAAATATACTTCTATACTAGATAACCACTAGCCATGCAGAGTGATTGAAACATTTGTCATTTAATAGTCATGAACTTGGTAGTGACAACTGAAATTGAAAATGAGGTCACATGATGATGATCTGGCCAGCGTTTCTCGAAACCGTCATAACTACAAGTTCACCGACATCCCATTGAAACGCGTGTATTAAGTTTAACACGCGTTTCAATGGGATGTCGGTGAACTTGTAGTTATGACGGTTTCGAGAAACGCTGCCCTTATGATTGTGAGATTGTGACTAAATGACTGACTGAGATTATTAGTTCAGTTTGCATGTTGGCAACTGCTGATTCATGATGATGCAATTCGAGATGATTAATCATTAATTTTTTTCTTCAAATACTATGTGAAATGTCTTATTATGTATCATAGGTACAGATCTGCTATACTTTTACATGTAAAATATTGTTATAAAGTAGATCTACATGGATTTACAAAATAAAGCCTGGACTCTGGAGTTCATTATTAGACAGAAATAACCATCTGTAATGTGGAATTCTTTAATAGAATTTAAAACTGACCTTTGTCAACCATATAATTATAGAGGTGGTCAGAGGAGTCGGACATAAAGTCTCTGACTCTCAACGGAAGTATCTCTTTATCCCTCTCTCTCTAGTGACCATTGTTTTAAAAATCTTTGTCTTTTCATCTCTCTTCTCTAAATTCACTTCTTGTTTGTCACTTCTTACTTCTACCTGTATTCACTTACTCTGTTAAAGCTTACAAATCATGTGACCATCACTTTGTTTACTTTATATAATTTACAAACGTCCTAGATTTTTTTCTTCATATTGTACATGTACGTATATGTAGGTAGAACCTTCAAAAGAACGACATGATATCGCAATCAAATATGAGCTGGAACAACACCATTCTTAACTGAAGTCGATGGGATTCATAGAAAAGAATTTCAAGAACTGTCAAAGCTGAAAAGTGGCCTCTCTTTTGGTTCTGTATAAACAAGCTCAAGATGCCGTCTGTTATTTCTCAGTCACCAGAGTATCTGAGCTTCAGAAGTTCAGTTCCTCAGAAAAGGGTAAGTTCTCTTAAAGTAATCCCTCGATCCTCTAAGCAAGTGTAAATGTACTGAGATCAACTTCTTGTCTTGGTAAACAAGAAACAAAAATGCAATTCTGTTCAAGTCAGTGTGGGCAATTAAATAATTTAATTAGAAATGTAAGAAAATCAAAGACAACATCATGTCGATGGCTTTTAAAGGAATAATCAACATCAAATTTATCATTTTGTAGTTTGTACACAAAAATCTAACTTGTTCCAAGAAATTCAAGTATATAATTACAAAAAAGTGAATCTTTTGATTGATTTTGTGCCTAACATATTATTTCAAATTTAAATGAAACTATGAGTGTACATTTTGTAAATGTTCATTGACTTTTAATAATAATAATAATAATAGTGGGTTCTTGTATAGCGCTCATGTCAGTCAGATTTGACCCTCCTGGCGCTCCCGATTATTACCCTGGCTTTAGCACGGCTGCCATACGGCGCTCTAGCATTTCAAGGAATAAATTCCTACCAGGTACCCATTTACTTCACCTGGGTGGAGTGTGGCAAGTGTAGATCAATGTCTTGCCAAAGGACATTAATGCGGCGGCGGGACTCGAACCGCGGACCTTGTGATCGACAGTCCGGCGACGTATCCACTCGACCACAACACCTCTACAGTGGTGTACATGCTTTCCCCTAGAATTCTACAACATTGAAATTTGTGATTACCTTTGTGCGGCAAATCTTGGGTAGCTATCTTTAACGCCTAATTTACAAAAAAAATATGTTTGTCTCTATCTAATCATTGTTTAGTACATTTTGGGGGGTTATAAATAATTTATTTATACCACAAATTATCATATTTTACATTGCAGGTGGTGGTAGACGATGATGCAAATAAGTACTGGACGATGTATGATGCAGGTCCAAGGAATGTCAGATGCCCATTGATCTGTCTCCCTCCTGTCAGCGGCACAGCTGATGTGTACTTTAGACAGATCCTTGGCCTTACAGCCAAAGGCTACAGGGTTATTGGGGTAGGTTTCATTCATATAACCTGTTATTAGTATAGTCTGAGAGCTGCTCAATGATACAATCACCCGTCCCCTCCTCCTCATCTTCTCCTTGTAACAAATATCAGTTGCCAGTTGTTCTGTCTCTCCCCTGTGAGTGGAACAGCCGATGTGTACTTCAAACCGATCCTACATGTAGGTTTTACTGTCAAAGGCTACAGGGTGATCGGGTAGGTGTTGTTGATATCAGCTGTGAGTAGCACACTCTGATAGCTACTCAATATTACTTTAAACTGCCATTCCCCTTCTCTTCTGCCTCTCAAAATGAACATCAGTTGCCCCCTGATCTGTCTCCCTCCCGTCAGGCACAACCGATGTGTACTTCAAACAGAACCTGGCTCTTACTGGCAATGGCTGCAAGGGTTATAGGGGTAGGTTGCATTCATATCAGATGTGATTAAAACACACTCCGTTGAGAGCCACTCAATACTACCTTTAGAGGTCAATCCAACCCTTGTAATATTAGTAAGTTGATTCGTATGAAAGCAGAAAAATAACAGAAACAGAATGGCAAAAGATTTCGGCTGAAATGAATTGACATTACTGCTTCACCCAATTCAAAGTGTCCAAACATGTATGTACATGTATAGTCATTACAACTTTTAAAAATCCACAACTTTCTTATTTAGTCAGATATTTTAATTGAAACTTTCATCAGTTTGCTTCTCTGATTTTTTGCTTTCTTTTAGAGTAGTTGTCTATTTGGGTTGGATTTCCCTTTAAACCTCACTCCCTCAAAAAAAAAAATTAAATGTCTGTTGGTCTGTCTCCCTCCTACAGTATGAACTGAAAAACCAATGCTTCATATGTCTAGTGTATACTGGTTGTTGAACATTTTAAACTTGTGTATAATGTATATGATATCTATCCTTTGTCATTTTTTCCCCTATAGTTGGAATTTCCTGTACATTGGACAGTTCAAGAATTTTGTGAAAGCTTTAGGAAGTTGTTGGATCACATGCATTTAGACAAGGTAACTAAGTTCCATCACTTTTTATGAATGATAGTATTTCCCACAAAATGATGCTCACTTTGTCACAATTTTTCTGAAATATTTGGTACGTAAGGTCTATTCATCATTTCAAATGAAATCAGAAGTGCACAAATTGTGCATAAATCAATAAAAATATGAATAATGCTAGTAAATAATATTGAAAGCTTTAGCTTACAAATATTTTGTAGAATAAATTGACTCATTAGGCAGTGTCACACAGAGGCCAAAAATCCTTATCCGGATTTTAGTTATCCTCTTAATTGGCTGTCTGTCATCAATTATCCCTTCAAAAACCCCTTCAGAAATCCCTTCAAAAATCCTCTAACGAAGCAAAATAATTCACCCTTGAAAGGATTTTTCAAGGGATTTTTCTGTCTGACACCAATGTTGAAATAATCCCCTTTAAGGTCAGTGTACGGTCAATATTTGACTACATGTAAGTGATTGGCTGGCATATGGTTTTTAAGGCACTATCATAACCTGTGCACAATTATATTATTAGCGCGCGCAATTAATGAGACACGTTAATTGCGCATTACTTTTGATTGAACGTGTGATGTCACAATGCTTATTTACCTAAACGGCGCGTGTGCAATGGCCCATCAAAAATCCGGATTTTAGTTATTCGGATTGTTTGAGCCTGTCTGTCACCGAGGTAAATGAAAAAAATAGATTTTTAAAATCTGGTTTATTCAAGATGGGTTGAGATTTTTCTGTGTGACACCGCCTAGTGTGTACATGTTCTTCTTTGTTTCTTATAAAGGGCAAAAACTAAATATATGGACATAATTTGTCACAAATCCAATTTCCATGTATGTTATACATGTATACATGTATGTTAAATAGCACCTTTGAGGTAGTTTGATGTTCGATTCCGCAACTTTAATTTTTTCATTTTGCTCATTTAATACATGTATACCAGAATTATGAGACAAAACTATAAAAATCATCTAATATCATCTCATATATGTATTATACAAAACATTGTGGTTAATATTGAGCAATGAATCATGGACTTCCGTTTGTCAAAGCATTAGCGATTTGGTTTTGGGTTATTCTTTCCATAAAATTTCCAGAGACAGAAGAAAAAAATCACATGTCACCATTTACTAGTTGGACTTTGGTCTTTTGTTATTGTGAAAGATCATCAAAGAGAAAGCAAAACTTAATATTAAAAGTAAAAATATGCTACAGTTAAAGTAGAAACCAATCTAGCATGTGATAATACTTCTTGGAAATAATTCATTAAATGCCTGCTGTTAAAGTATGTTTTAAAGTTGTTTAACCAGAGTTGGGAAGAAAATTACTTTAAAGGAAACCAAAACCTTCATACTAAGTTACTTTTATTGTAAAGTTTAAGATATTTGAAAAATATCAGTGAAAATTTGAACAAAATCGGGCAAGGAATAAGGAAGTAAGAGCTTTTTGAAATGACTAGTCACTAGGGGGCGGTATTCAATTTGATGACATCATCTGTGGACAACTCTCCATGCCTTTTGTACATCAAATTTCATGTTTTTCCTTCTTTCTTGTGATTGAGATAATGTAGTGCCCCGAAAGCAAGATATAGAATGCAAAATGATATTCTACTTCATATGTTATGAAGTCGGATCAAGAACACAAATAAATACGAAGAAAACAAAAAAAATGTCAAATTTTATGTACAAAAGGCATGGAGAGTTGTTCACAGATGATGTCATCAAATTGAATACCGCCCTCTAGTGACTAGTCATTTCAAAAAGCTTCATATCTGATTGATACACGTCTGTATAAAACCAAATATACACACATACAATCTTACTTCCTTATTCCTTGCCCGATTTTGTTCAATTTTTCACTGATTTTATTCAAATCTTTAAAACTTTACAATAAAAGTAACTTAGTATGAAGGTTTTGGTTTCCTTTAATGTTAGATATTTAACATAAAACTTTGAATTGTGTAAAATAGGGTGATTTCTTTCTTATTCATTTCTTATTTATTTTTTATGTATGTTGAAGCTACACTTTGAGATAGATTGTGAATAACATATAGTCTGATCATGGAGTGTATGGGGATCATAATTTGTTCTCAAGTTTTATAGTTGAAATTTGATTTAAAAATGATGAAATTTTGTTCAGTCTGAATTAATTTGCACACTAGTTTATGGCATTTTCAGAGCAAGCCTCATTTTGAAAGCTTGCCAGGGAAGGATTGATCCCATTACATGCAGACGTACCATGTATTTGAAAATGAAAAAGGAGATGAAAATATAAAAGCTCATGCTATAAAGTTTGGGCAATAGCTTGCAAATCATAGAATGTAAGAATCTCTATTATGCTCCACAGAACTCTTCTGGCATTTACATGCTATGTAAAAGTGAGATTTCATGCATCAGTTTCTATCCATTCATTTCCTTTTCCACCAGTGCTTTCTTTGTCTTTAATCCCGTGTATTTTTTCTTCTCTTGCAGGTTCACGTTTTTGGTTCTTCACTGGGCGGATACCTGTGCCAGAAGTTTGCCGAGTATACATTCCGTAGTCCGAGAGTAGCCTCACTCATTCTGTGCAACACCTTCACGGACACAGAGATATTCCAGCAAGGCATGGCTGCATCATCGTAAGTGAAAGCTAATATCCTGAGAGTATTTCAACTCAGATACTTGAAAGGATTTACATGTAAAGGCAAGGGTGATTGCACGCAGCAGCTGTGGGTGGGGGGGGGGGGGGGAACTTGTGTGAGTGCCGTGAAGTGTTTTGTTGTTGATAGGAAACAGTATGGTTGAGCACTGTCTGCTCAATTGGAATGGGGGAAAAATAGAAGGTTGGATATCGGATAACATTTATGATCCTACAGTATTTCTCTTTCTCACGAATCTGTGAATCTTTCTCTCTTCCTCTCGTCATTCAATTTTATTACCAATTTAATGTCATGTCAAAGAGATGCCTTTTTGTTATAACTTTAAACAGCTTGATCAAAGAACAGTATTGAGGGATTACTCTTTTGCGTCTCTGTGAGGCTCTTCTGCAAACAATATTACACAGTATTCTCTCAGTTTTACATAGATTCTGCAATTCTGTCCCCATAGGTTCTGGATGATTCCTGGCTTTCTGCTCAAGAGGATGGTCCTGTCTAGCTTCAACAAGTCCCTCATGGAGCCCCAGATAGCAGACTCGATAGACTTCATGGTGGAAAAGGTATCTCAAGCGGATATAAGGAATGTGTGTCATTGTCACAATGTAACTTGAATTTCTTTCATTCTAACCCCTCATGACCCCATTGAGTTGTACAGGCAGAGAATGTAATAGACATGTGCTAGTTGAATGGATGTGTTTGGCAGCAATTTAGGCACTGATTAGGCCTAGGTCAACTAACTGGGGTTCTCTAGTTTAGCAGGTGTTATTCTTTGTGTATGTGTGTGTGTGGAAAGAATGAGGAGAATGTTGATAGGATAGTTTTGTATAGAGGATTCAGTAAAAGGAATTTTGATTGGACAGTTTTGGCATTAGAGGAATTCAAAGAATTTTAAGGAGTTTACTACTGAGAGAACCAAAGTGGGTTGAAGATTTAGTGAAGTTTAGTCCGATTGCTTTGGAGATCTCGAGAGGATCAGACATATCTGATCTTGGTATGATTTTGGAGTGAATGAGGGGGTGTTGGCCACGAAGGTGAATGTTACAGGCTATGCATGCTGCTGGCATAGCAGACTTTCTCTATAGGACCAGACAAGGACCTTTTTTTCATTTATGGTTGAATGATCTATTGAAAATCCATGATATTTATCCAATATTGTACTGGCATCATCATCATTACCCACATGATGATTCTATACATGGACATGCACTCTACTTTACCAAACACAATAATTTTTTTTATAATTTGCCAAGAGGAGCATAGATACAGGCTATATATGTTCATTGACATATACATGCACATCTCACTTTTCTGGTTTTGCTTTTCCCTATGCATGACTGGAAAAAGTGTCCTTTGGGAGCCTTGGGGAAAAATCTAGTAAGACTCGAACATCTTTGTTGCCAGTCTGAAAGATTTTCTCTGTGGCAAGGGTGTGCTAGATTAACAACATCACACTACATCCACATCTATGTGGATCGTGATGCTGGGTGCCAGGGCCGCCAGCATTCAGGAGATTTAGGCTGGATGGTAGTATGCACCTTGTACATTTATAGATGAAACCCCAAGATATTGTGACAATATTGTTTGCTTTGTATCAACATCTTTGTCCTAAATGGAAACGCAATAAGATCTCACTATAATTTACGTCTCATTTTCATTTCAGTTACATAATTACACTTCTCTATGTGGAACAAAGGAGCTGACACTTGGCATTCCATAAATCAGTGCACTAAGTTATTAAAGCCATATTTAACTTGGGCTGCTTTCAAGAATATGGGCCAAGAGGTATATTTTAGGGTTGACAGCTGGGAGACCTGGGACCCATTTCACAAAACTTGTCATCAGTGACAAATGACAGTTTTTGTTATAAGCTAGTGAATTCCTTGCTTCTGATTGGTTATCAGAAGATTTGTCACGGATTTTTGCCATTTGTTGTTGAAAAAAGGCTTTGTGAAATGGGTCCAAGATTATGAACACATTCAGTAGTCATCAACCTGAAATACAAATTAGACTGACTCGTATAACTGAGTTTTCTCTATGTTTCATTGCTCCTCCCTCTCTGTTGCTGTTTCATCCATCCGCATCCCCGTCCAGCTGGATAGCTTGAAGCAGCAGGAGCTGGCTAGTCGGCTCACCCTCAACTGCCTCAGTTCCTACGTCGAACCTCAGAAACTCAGAGATGTCGATGTCACCATCATAGATGTGAGTTGGTTGAAAAAAGAGATACCGAACCAAACAATGGTATTGGGTATATTATTATCTGTTTGGAGCCAGAAAGGTGCTAATAAACGCATATACTTTGACACCTAGTTAAAAGGCAATCTAACCCTTGTAATAATTTTATTTGTATGAAAGCAGAAAATTGATATAAACAGAATGGCAAAAGTTTGAAATAAAGCAGACCAGTAAAAGGAAAGTTATGAATGTTTGACATATGAGATCACTAAGTCTATGCAAATCTCCCATTTGCAAATTGGTCAGTGGATTATGACGTAGTCAAGGATAACTCTCCTGTTTGTCTTGTACAAAAATATCAAATTAAGCATTTTGGTTGAATGGGTGCCACTTACATTCATTTGTGGCCCATTTGCTGGTTTGCCCAGATTTATAAAAAAGTAGATAAATGATGAGTAAGAGGGATGATAGCTCTGCACATTATAAAAGCTCAAAACACAAATAATGTTCTGTCTTGGTTAGCCAATCTCACTACTTTGAAATCACCTGTCCTTGTACATCGTAGCTTTACAAATTTGAACTTGAATAAAAAACACAAATGATAAAGGTGAGCCCAATTAATCTTGAAGCCATTGCTTAAACTGCCCTTTTAGAAAAGACTATGTGATATAGTAATCAGCTTTGAATTACATATAAAGAGCTGCATTGTAATATTCAACATATAATAATGTTTTCCATGTACACAGGTGTATGATGAATGTGCCTTATCACAAGAAGTGCGAGATGACATGTACAAGTGCTATCCAGAAGGACGCAGGGCCCACATGAAGAATGGAGGGAATTTCCCTTACCTGTGCGCCAGTGATGAAGTCAATCTGCATCTTGAGGTTCGTGAAATCAGTAACATTTAGTGTTGGAACTGGAGGTACGATTGTATAAGTTGGGCATTCTTATGGGAGTTTTTTTTAATTTTCAATGGGAAATTAAGAAGTTTAAATGAAGCTTATCAATCCCAAAGGACGAAACATTACATGGTAACCTATTGTGATTTCAGCCATTAAACTAATACAGAGTGTTTGTAGACATATTGTCATTAGTATGGCATTTTAATTCTTCCTTTTTTCATTGAGAGGGGGGGGGGGGGTAGGGAAGGAGCACTGTTCTGGCTATGGATGTCTGATGGACATTGGTAGGGTAAAAAAGGTTAAGAACCACCAACCTTCTATATGCCCAATGTTTTTTGTGGGAGAAATTACTTATGATTTGAAAACTTGTATCACATCAATCTGTGAGCATATTAGAGACGAAGTACTGTGTATGCACATCTCACTTTCCTGGTTTTGCTTCTGTCAGTGCATTATTGGGAGAGTGTCCTGGAGAGGTCTTGGGAGAATTTAGTAAGACTCAAACGTCTTTATTGATGCGAGTCTAAAAAATTCTCCCTATGACAAGAATGTGCTAGATTAATGACATCACACTATGTCCTCGTCTGTGTGGACGATGATGCCTGGGTGCCAGGGCCACCAGCATTTAGGAGATTTAGGCTGGATGGTAGTATGCACCTTGTACATTTATTACTTTTGAGGTTAAATACAATAATATGAAAATAATTTGATCTTAGTGATGTTGAATTGAAAAGAATGTTGATCTGAATAAGCCTAGTATGTTGTCATGTGGAAATATTTCTCTCTAATAATTGCAGGCTTTTTTCTCATTTGAGAGAGGTGGTTTGCGTTTGATGTTGCTGTGGTCAATAGATTGGTTTCAAATATTTAAAAAAGTGTTAGGCTAGTTATATTCAATCAATGAAGATATGCCTTAACTGGCATTGTCAATGAAATGTCTTAAAGCAGTATTTTAAAATTTATTATTTTTCTTTCCAGAAAAACAAATATAAATAAAAAGGAGTAATTTTGTGATCAGATCTCAGATGAACAAAAATTTTGCAATTAATACTACAGTTAAACATGTCTACAGCGACCGCCCAAGGAAAACACAAAGTGGTCTTTGTAGACAGGTTCCTTTACATGTTTCAATGAGAAACCATTTTCAAGGGAACGAAAAATGAGCTTGTTGTAGACAGGTGGTTACTAAAGCAGGTTTGACTGTATCTCTCTTTTAATTTTGTCCCTAGATTCATTTGAGGAGGTTTCTTGATGGCCGTTACAGTGCCAGAGATCATGCCATTAAGGATCCCAAACCTGAGCTAGCCACGGAAGCTGCGTCCACATCTCAGAACGGCACAGGGACGAGCGAAGAAGCAGAAGCCTCGGAAATGTGAATGTGAACAAGCCTTTTCAGGAGACTGAATGCACGCTTTTTCGAACATCTTTTATAGAATGCGTCCATACAATCTTTACATCCTCATTTAAGCAAGGAAATGAGCAGCAGTCTCAGAGATGTAAACATGCCTTCATAGGAGAATGAAAGTCATAAATAGCAATTTGATGATTTTTTAAGCACTTACAGGTGCGTCTATACAAAAATTATTTCCTGATACAAGCAAAGATTGATGCAGAAGGCCAAGAAACAAAAACGTGCCTTTCAGTGAGACTGAATTCCTGTGCAATTCAATGCTATTCACCCAGGAAATCAAAGTCTTGTATGAACTCACCTTGCAGTCATCAACATGCCATTTATACAGGTGAACCAATCTACCAGCATCTGTGACAAGAAACTCAAGGTGAAGTCCACATGAAATGAGAGTTGATACCCAATCGAAAAGAATAAACTGTTATTGCCATATCCATGTTACACGTTCGTATCTTTACAAATAAATCCCCTTTTTTTCTATGTGTATATTGTTGTGTCACATGAAGATAGTTTATGACAGTCCTACATCCAGCTCTGACAATTTAGTTCTTATGGTGTCGCATGGTGTATATGTTGGCAAGAAGAAAGATCCACGTATTATATTTGGGTGTACATGTTTATTTGTGTATACAGGAATACCTCTCTTTAGGTATTGGAGAATAACGTTACATCTCAAACTGACGATTGGAAACAATTTCACTGCTACAGAAGAGAATTAGAAGGAAATTGCCAAATAGATTTGTTTGTGGCTTTATATATCCTGTCATGATTATGAAATAAGTTCAAGACATTGGGCCGTATGCATAAAAAGTAGCAATTGCTTGCAAGCAATTGCTTCAAGCACAAGCAATTGCTTGTCAAGCAAAAGATCAAGCTCAAGCAATTGCTTAAATCCGTATGCATAACATTTTGCTTGTGCTCAAACCTTTTGCTTGCCTCCAGCAAGCAATTGCTTACGATCTCAACAATAGCGACGTCACGCCGGTGCGAACATCATTCATGGGAGAACAAAGGCGGGTTTCGCATACTAGTAGTGTATTCAAATGTCATGCGTGTGGGGGTAGCCTCCATGCTCTCCACCGTTGTCAGACATCCTCCCCGTTTTTCATCATGTTCAAGTATGAACCTGTGTGCTAACCACTCAACGTTCTCTTTGTCGAAACGGAATAGTTTCCGATAGGTCTCGGGAACAATTTTTTCTCGATTTATTCTACTCCGGTACAACTTTGGTTTTTCTCTAACGAGCATAAACATGATGCTTAACCGCGAACGTCCCGATTAAGCAAGAGCTCAAGCTGCTATGACGGAGCTTGAAAAAACGTAAGCAATTGCTTATAAGAACAAGCAAAAGGTTCGTTTTATGCATACGTTTTTAAGCAATTGCTTGATCTTTAAGCAATTGCTTGCGGACATCAAGCAATTGCTTGTGCTTGCTAGCAAAAGCATTTGCTTGCAAGCAATTGATTATGTTTATGCATACGGATTCAAGTAAAAGGCTAGCACAAGCAATTGCTACTTTTTATGCATACGGCCCATTGTATTTGCCTTGTCCTTGTCCTGACTAATAAGTTTTACGCTATGCATAAGTATCTGAAGTGTGCATTTGCAATTGGGCAAGATTTAAATAAGTTGTTTGCATTATATTTATTCAGCCTTTGTTCAAAATGGTATAAAATACATCATCATTGTAGATCATCAGTCTAAACTTACCGTTTAACATTTAAAGGCGTATATATATATATATACATATATACATACTCCTATTAATTCATCACTGCTTTTGAAAAGCTTTGTAATTTCAGGCGAAATTATTAACATTTAAATGTACATTTGTGATTGGTAAGTGCACTTAGGGTTGCTATTGCCACGGTTATCTAAACATTTTCTCGGGACTTCTACCCTTGATGAAGAAATAAAATAAAGTTGAAATCCTCAAATGAGTTGAAAGCTGGTAATCTGTGATCCCTGATAAAAAACTTGTCACTTAAAATCAAAAGCAACGTTAAGAATATAATTCAACAAAGAATAAAGAACGGATTTAGTATTCAATGTCTGAAGAGCTCAGCTATGATTTATGTTTTTTGGTGCCTAAATATAGTAGATATGTTTTCGGGGAGTTAGAGGTATTATTCACCATTTTGACATGGTAAGAAGTAGATGAAAAGTCACATGTATTTTATTTGTCTCATTATGTAATGAATGTTTTCAAAAAGTTAGGAAGAAATTTGATAGGCCTTTTCTGCTTGATAAAGGGGAGAAATTCATTGTAATCTTAAAGAAAGGATTTCACAAATGATTTTAAATTGACGGGTATCATGAAGGAGAATTAATTTAAAGGAACTCACGGCATTGTCGCTTCCCTTACTACCTTTCTTCTTGTGATCTTAATTTACTTTTGTAAGCAACTTTGTTAAAAGTTTGATTTGTCCATCTATATTCAAACTGAATTAATCCACTGTTTCTTCCTGGACAGGTGCATGTTGAGCTTTAGATTGTGAACAATTCAAGGGTGATTTCTTAATGATAATGTATGGAAAGTTGTTGCGGATATGTCTTAAGTTGTGTGCAATGAAGAGTTCGAATTATGAAAAGGTTGGTGGAACATTATTTTTCTTATAAACATATATGTATGTGAGAGAAAAGAGGATTTAGCAAATACGTAGTCTATGGAGTATTGTCTGTATAAATTCTATAAACATATTAGTAATGATTATTTTAACTTGAAGTATTATATATTCATGTATGTTTATCTACATGATTGGGGCAGTGCGGTTTACTTAATATGATTGTTATTGTTTTATAAATCAAAACATTGCTAATCACTTAAGACACAATTATGTTTTATTCTATACCATATTGGAGAAATACAAATGAACACCCAGTAGATAAGATCAATTGATCGATCTATAATTGAAAATCAGAAAAAATCTTGGAGCCAGCGGGATTCAAACCTGCCATCTACTACTGTGTGTAAGCCACAAATACATTTAAACATTTGAAATTTCTCCCAGGAAGCATATCTATATATAAAAAAGAAATTGGGTTACTTTTTTGCTTCCTCACAAATCACTCCCATTACATTTAGCTATCTCTAATAATTGAAGTGTCCTTAATATGAACAAAGTCTGGATAGAATTCTTTCATTTTTGGTGTGTGTTTGTTGATTATTTGATTTGATTTGTAAATGTATGCTCATATTTGCACCCATATTTTTCATACATTTTTGTATCACTTTGGCACATGTGTTGTTTCATAGATATCATTTTTAGGGCAAATGTTGGCCTTTTTGCTGAAACCGTATACATGTATAGATTTATATGTAAGAGGAAAAATATTGTATCATTTTGAAATTACATTTATACGGAGAATCAATGCTATGTATTGTATATGTTGTAAATAATCAAACAAATAAATATTTTACATCATGGCTTTCCATAATATCAGTACATGTAATCATAAGAAAATTTTGTTTCTAATCTGAAATGTAAAAGTACTCTAATGCCATTTGTGTTCATTACAAATGTAGAGTTGTAAAGATATATTCACATACAATGTGAAATAGTATCACATGATTAAGATTTGGAAAAATAGTATAATTTATGTTTCTTTCTACTTCTAAAGTATTGTTCCGAGAAGATATTCCATTTTGAGAGTCAAAGTATCATGAATTAAACAAGCTCTCTTTGTAAGTTTGTATGTTACAAATTGCATTATAAATCTCATGTACATGTACCTTAGTATTAAAGTTTAAAGGGCATATATCATCTGTTCAGTAGAAAGATACATTTTTGTTGTAAATATTTTTTTGGGGGTCTCAAATAAAGTATTCATATACTAGATAAGTAACACAAAATCGTTTTAGCAGGATATTTTATTTAAGTCAATCAGCCTGGCTAGTAAAACAACTCTTCCACCCTATCAAACAGGGACTCTAGGCATGTGTTGTAGGTATAAAAAAAGTGTTCATACTATTTCCCTCGACGCTAGCACACTGTGCATGATGTGCTGTATGCACTATGCAATATTCTGGTCATTCTAGATTAACAGATTTTCTAGATTTTCTTATGAAAGTTCACCACTACATTGGGTATTCAGTGTTGAATTATTTCCTAATCACTTGATATTGTATAAGGGGTGTTTTGTTTAACACGTGACACCTGTAGGCGAATTGCTGACACTACCGTCATGGGATTTGTTTGAATTCCTTCTGTTTATGCTTCATTCTATTTTTTCTTCCATAACAAATGTTTGATAGTAATTAGTTTGTGACATTAATTACACGCAACATTCTATTGATTTCACAAAAATCTTTCATTCTGTTCCTAATACATTGTAGTTCTGTTTGCATACCTGCACATGTAGTGCATTGATATATGATGGCTATTGGTCTTTTGTCATTCCCAGAATTTTGTAATAAATGCATATATTCATTCAAACTCGTGTGTTAAAGCATTAAAGAATGTGGATTGTGTGTAGAGCGTAGGAAGAATGTTCTAAGTGGTGAAGACAACCTAATTGATGGCATACCTTTCGCCATCAGTCGTGACAAGTTTATTGGGTTCTTAAACACATGCTACGGAGGTGGTTACTCTGCAGTCTATTACACAAACTATCCACTAACAAATGGGAAATTTTAAACATTAAAGGGATAGTTGAGTTCTGTTTTCAGACCGCAAATGCCTTCAAAGTGCATAGTTATTGCTCTTATTCTTATCCATGACATTTATAGTGCCCTTTTAGAACCTAAAAATGCTAGGAAGGTAATTTTAGACTCCAAAATGTGTGAAATTTGGCCAACACGATCATACCAATTCAGCTCCACTTTCAAAAAAACATGGTGACCATTGATTAATTATTTAATTTTAAAAAAAATACATGCGCCGGCTAATTGTGGGTAATATAAGTAACACGAAAATGCCAACAAAAAAGCCAACATCGGCATTGGTTGAAATACGACGTAAAAGGCGTAATTTCATTTTTCCAACTGTTTTTTCAAATTTTTCAAAATATCTAATAAGATTTGTGGTGGAACACAAGTATTAGAAATCATTATATTTCAGCCGTCTCTGAGCCGATTTTGATCAAACAAAGAGGATTTTTTCATTTAAATATTATGTTCTTTTAAATTTGACACTCGGGTTTTTCATTATCTCACAATTTTTTTTGTGTGTAGCGCCCTCTGCAACAGAACTCAACTATCCGTTTAACTTTGGACTAAACACTACATTACCTAATCTTGGCTATAAACCCCCATAGCAACCCTCCCCATAAACCTGTCTCTTTGATGGCATAACCTGCAGCAAATGTCTAGTGACCCTACATTATAGTATTACTGACTGCTCCCAGGTCGAAAATCCTATAGAGACCAATAGAGACCATTAGAAAAATTCTATTGGTCTCTAATGGTTTCTGTTGGAGTCTATTGGTTTCTGTTGGACCCATAGAATTGAATCCAATAGAGACCATTCAAACCATCAGAAACCAATAGAAACCAATAGCACCCATAGAAACCAATAGAAATAGAAACCAATAGGACCAATAGAAACCAATAGGACCAATAGAAACCAATAAGACCGATAGGACCAATAGGACCAATAGGACCAATAGGACCAATAGGACCAATAGAAAACCAATGAGACCAATAGAACCCAATGGGACCAATAGAAACCAATAGAAACCAACAGCAAAATCTATCTCATGCATATTCATGATTACTTTATACGTGTTCAAAGAAAATTACATTTATCATAATTTGTTAAGCAACTTGTGATAATGTACATCAATTTTGTGATTTTTAGTTTCTTTCGGCAACTAATGACCAATCGATTAGATCTTGATCTATATGTTTAATCATGTTACAATTTCATTCACGTTTTAGCAATAGATATATTGATTATAATGATTACTAACCAACAAACAATTCATGTATGTTTATTATATAAAATAGTACAAGCCTTCATTTAAAATAAAAGATATTCTTAAACTCACTTCAAATGATCTATGTGATGAAGTTAATGCAATTTAGATTAGAATATACTTTTTTTGGTGGACAGTTGCTAAAGTCGGTTTTGATTTATCATTATTGATTTACCAAAAGAAGCCATTGGATTATTGATTTCAATAGGGAATTCAGAATATGGGACCATTAGAAACCCATAGAAAGATCTCTAATGGACCAACAGGAACCCATAGAAAATATCTAATGGACCAACAGAAACCCATCATAGAAGAAAATATCTAATGGACCAACAGAAACCCATAGAAGACATGGGTGGATGCTGGTCCAATAGAAGCTTTCTGTTGGTCCATCAGCATTTCTTTCTGTGGGTTTGTGTTGGTCTAATAGATATTTTCTAATGGTTTGTGTTGGTCCAATAGATATTTTCTAATGGTTTCTGTGGGTCCATCATTTCACTTTCCCTATTGAAACCATTAGACACCAGTAGCTCTAATGGTTTCTGATGGTCCAATAGGATCGGATCCTAATGGAATTTCGACCTGGGCTTTGAGAGAAATAGTTGTTTTATTACGCTCAAGGGAAGGTTAGAATTGTGCTATTCCCCGAGGCTTGCCGAGGGGAATAGCCCAATTGTAACCTTTCGGAGAGCGGATGAAAACAACTATTTCTCGAATATTAAAGCAGTCATTAATACTTTTATATGCCGAAAAAAAATAGACTAAAAAATAAAAAATAAAAAATAATTTACATTTTTGTCGAAGACGGGATTCGAACTCTTGCGTACAACAAGAGGTGTATCGAAAACCAACGCTTAGACCACTCGGCTATCGCGCGCCGTTAACATGCTTGGCAGTTTTCTCCAATATATACATTAAAATGGATTGAAAACGGCTCCGCGTGAGGGATGCTTCGCAAAAGCTCCATGAAACGGACCCTTCTTTTACTTTTGCAATGCATATTGGCACGAACTTAGATCAAGATCTATCGGCAGATGTTGTTTTTTTGTTTTTGAGAGTTAATTTTCGTCTTCATGTCAACAATGCAAGATAAAATTGTCGGTAAGATCGATCGAGATTCAATTGTATTGAAATTGCCGACCAATTTTTCGCACACGTATGGTATCCTCCATCGCTCAAACCATTTTTTAACATGTAAACCTATGGGGTAACCATGGAGACTGACCTATTTTTTTAATAACCATGGTTATTAAAAATATTGAAATATTTTAAGCATGGTTACCGGGAATTTTACAGGAACAGTTGAAGTTTATGAATGCAATTCGACCAATCAGATGGCTGGATTTCTTAAGTGAGGTATATAATGTTCTTTATGTATTATCCGGTTCGTCTCCATCTGCTGGGAGTCGGAGCCACAAGGGCAATAACCCTGTATCACCACAATACATCCACACAATATAGTACACCTATCCACCTCTGCGTTCTGTACACTTCTTTTTGTCCAAAGCCTCCTCCCCTTGCGCGTTTTCAGTTCTCACATATCTCTCATTTCCATTACTTTCTCTCATCTCTTAACTCATACATGTATCTCTCTCTTTCGGTTCTATGAGAATCTATATTAAGACCAATAATAAGGAATTGATACACATTAAGTACATGATCAAAAAATTATCTGCAATATATTGTCATCATTCAATGTTTTGATAGCACTTTGCACCATTTTGACTACAAGAAAAAAAGAAAGAAAAAAAGAAAGAAAAAAGAGCAACAACTTCACACATTGCATCTCTTTAGATGCAACTGAAATAATTGTTGACCATTCATCGGCAGAAGTAACTGCCTATGATACTGGCATAAATCAAGTAAGCAGGGAATTACACAATAATGACATCCCACATCATCTCAGAGGGGCTTGCACTCTTGTTTACCTTGCCATCTGTTATTAAAGATTTTGGATGGCCATTTTAACATATATTTTATGTCATTTCAAACACCACTTATCCCAAAATACAATAAACTTTGATAAAGACTCAAATGCATTCCAGAGAAACAGATGGTGTCAGTATCATAATTTCAAAATTTGTCAAAAAGGTTGGCCCTGGCTTGATCTTTATGCAACAGTTAGTACATAACAGACAAAGCTAAGACTGACCATCTTTCCAAAGGTTTCAAGCAACGACCTCCCGCAGTAATGTTGTGCCAATTCTAGGTACATCTAATGTACATGTAGCCTGTTGCAAGAATCTCTGGAATCAAACAACTAGAGTCATACAGGTTCTATCCAGAAGATGCAACAAAGAGGGTACAGAAACATCAATAACTTTAAATTTCCATTTCTGAATTCTTTACATGTATTTATGAGCAAGAAACTCCCAACTTTGGTAAATACATGTAGTCCATATTGAGGTTGTTCTTGCGTGGGTATATAGTCGTTCGTGAAGTAGGCAACATGGCGATGACTACATAACATTGAGCCAATGGGTTTTACGCTCCTGTGCGTACATCTGTGTGATGCCCTCTATATACCCACGCTTGAGAAACTTTTTATGATACATATTTATGACCTACACGCTTAATCGAACACATTTCACTGGCCTGTATCAACTACATAGTCAAATGTATTCATGATGTGTTTCATGACAAATGCATGATCTATGCATGATCTGCATATCTGCAACTAATGTGTCCATTACAGTGTCTGTGCTCTCCTAATGGGATAAGAGTCTCCGCCCCTTTAGCAATCTCCTCCAGATGGTCCCTATTCCTCCCTGGGTTTTCATTCTCTTGTGGAAGCCATGCTTTGTTTTCCTCTTCCTGTTGCTTGGCTGGTACTCGTTCCCTCTGGCTTTCCCTCTGCTTGGCTGCTGCAATGCAATGGCATTTGCTGATTGTCTGAGGAGTGATGATGCACCATTCTGTTGAGGAGCTGACCATAGGCAGGCATGTGAATTAGTGGTGGAGTGCAGGGATCGACATTGGTTTGCTAGAGATGGAGAAGACTGGAATGGCATCTTTGTGCAAGCCATCATAGCAGGCATTGTTGAACTGTTACTCAGTAATCTAAAACATAGGAAAATGATCAGAGATCAGAGAGAGAGAGAGAGAGAGAGAGAGGGGCGGGGGGCAGAGATTGCATCTGGTTAGTTTATCAAAATACTTAACAATAATTTCAAAATCAAAGATTAAAAATGCAGATCTACTATACTCATTTGGTGAACAACAACAAAAAAGACGGAGAAAAAGTATTTAAAAAAAGAAAGAATAAAGGACCCATTCTAGTACTCACCCCCAAGAGTGTTACTCACATATTAAGACATACAGGGATGTGCCGCTCTAATGGGTCACTTTTTCACCAAACAAATCCCTGAACATGGGTCCCATTTTTAACAAAAATATCGCGCTAGTTCAGAAGTCTATCCAAAATTTGACCCGTAACTCCGGCATGGGTCAAATTTTGGATAGACTTCTGAACTAGCGCCTGGATATGTTTTAGCAGGGTAGGGGGTCTATCTCCACGCCGGAGTTACGGGTCAAATTTTGGATAGACTTCTGAACTAGCGCCAAAATATCCCTTAAGTAAACATGGGATCCGGATCCGTCGCGTTGGGCAGGCTTAAAGATGAAGTTGAGTTCTGGTCATGCGATTGCATTGTGAAAGAAACAGTGTGGAACCGACCAGAAAAGGTTGATCATCTAGCATATAAGAATTTGTGTGTATTGCAAGGTTCTGGAATCGTCAAAATGATAAGAAATTTGGCCAAGTCTTGGTAAAGTTACAAACACTTGCACAGAAAGATGTATATGGGACTACACGAACACGTGACGTAAAAAGCCGCCCCCCCCCCCCGATTTTTACGATGTTACATGCATATTTAGAATATGAAGGCATTTGAAGAGCCATGCTTTTCAGGGAACATGTCTTAACTGATGTTCTTCCACACTTGTATAATAAGAATTAGACCGAATTTTCCGTCTCTTTCGTTCGTTAGCCTCTTATTGGGGTAGGGTCGGCTCTCTCTTTAGAGACGGAAGCCGTTTATACACATGTCCTTGCTAACGCCACGGCCAGTTCTGGTCGTAGCGTTTTGCCCCCAAAATCCCCCAAAATGTCATTTTACCTCGAGCATGTTATATTGTAAATTAGGCCTAGGCTATAATAAATCAGTTCCACTTACCAACTTGACTGAAATAATCAGTTTAATAGTCCCTTTTTAGGAAATTATGGGTCAAAATCGAAATCCATTTTGAAAATCTTTTTCAACATGGATTCCGATTTTGACCCATAATTTCCTAAAAAGGGACTATTAAACTGATTATTTCAGTCAAGTTGGTAAGTGGAACTGATTTATTATAGCCTAGGCCTAATTTACAATATAACATGCTCGAGGTAAAATGACATTTTGGGGGATTTTGGGGGCAAAACGCTACGACCAGAACTGGCCGTGGCGTTAGCAAGGACATGTGTATAAACGGCTTCCGTCTCTAAAGAGAGAGCCGACCCTACCCCAATAAGAGGCTAACGAACGAAAGAGACGGAAAATTCGGTCTAAATAAGAATGAGCAATGCTCATAAATTATTTTTCACCTCTTCCCAGAACTCAACCTTCTTTAGATCTAATTAGAGTTTTATACTTTTAATTCTTCAGACTTCACTCCTTTTTATACAATTCCTTACATTTATAGAAAAATACCTAACTGTTTAACAGGTTTGTATATCACTTATTGATTTTATAACGATAAACAAACAGTAGCAGTACTACGACTACCATGACTACGTTGCACACTAAATTACTAAATACTAGATTTGCAAACAAAATTATTAACGTATGGGACTGATATGGACTTCAACATGTATTTACCTCACAAATGTCTGATGTGAAGACGACATCTGACGATATATGATATTCAGGAACATCTTGCTGGTCTAAAGAAATGACTTAAAGGGTAACCTGGAGTAAAAATTTGGAATATGACCTAGTTTTCTGGTAGCTCAAATTGAGAAACCAACTTCGCCTTGTTTCGACTGTAAAGGATTAGTCAATAGAGGGCTCACATAAACTTTGAAAAGTCTATGAAAGAAGTTTGAGGGTAACATGAACATGCCCTTTTGGCCTTTTAAAAACCCATCATAATGTTGTATTCGACTGTTACACAAAGAACTGTGGCTCCTTCTTCTTTTTTTTCCTTTTTTTTCTTCTTCTTTTTCTTCTTCTTCTTCTTCTTCTTCTTCTTCTTCTTCTTCTTCTTCTTCTTCTTCTTCTTCTTCTTCTTTCTTGATTTGCAGATTGACGTTGCAGATATCTTCCCGTTAAGTACCGACCTCTTAAATAAATTGTTTTCGTACCAGTATTCTAATATCCCATTTTAGACCGTATGTGGAAATATCCCCCTTTTTATGTTTTAAAAGATTTTCGGGCATAAACATTGTTCATGTGCAGGCACGTAGCCAGAGTTTGATGTTGGGGGAGGGGGGGGGGGGCACAAACATGTAATCGATCGAGGTCAAAAAAGGGGTCTAAAAAAGTTCAATCGATCTTGGACATTTTGTGGGGCACGTGCCCCCAATGCCCCCCCCCGTGGCTACGTGCCTGTTCATGTGCCCCTGATCCCATCGATATAGCTCCTTTAATGGTATACAAGCAAGCCCCCCAAAATATCTAAATTGTCGTATATAGTTATACCGTTATTTCGTCATCAAAAATGTACTATAACTATAAAAAAAAAACATGATATGAGATAAAAATGTTGCTGAAATGTACTGGGAGGGGGAGGGGGCTGTAACCACATAATCCCCGGCTCGTACGCCCATAGGCAACTCAGTCCGACAACATTATAGTGCATGAAGAAAATATTTCTCAGAAAACAGTGCAAATAACTAAGGCGACTTTGGGCACCAGCGGTAGTCGGGGGGGGGGGGGGAGGCTGGGGTAGCCTTGACAACGTACAATGTATGCAGTTTACATTTTCATTTTTATTGTGTTTTTATTTTAAACACGGTATGGAAAATATTAACAGTAACTTGATAAATCAAACTACGGGCATAATCTCGCTTGACGGATAAGAAAGTACCCAAAGGTTTTTTTAACTTCATAGGTAGATTACCTAGGTAGGTGATTCTTTAAAATGGAATGCAATAACACGTTTGACGGAAGGGGAGGAGGGCTGAGTGTTGAATCATGTTTTCACCTATCCGCTCTCTCTCCCTCTCTTCTCTCTCTCTCTCTCTCTCTCTCTCTCTCTCTCTCTCCAGGCTCTCTCTCTCTCTCTCTTTTTCTCTCTCTCTCTCTCTCTCTCTCTCTCTCTCTCTCTCTCTCTCTCTCTCTCTCTCTCTCTTTCTATCGCTATATACAACCTAGTATCGCTATAATCGTTTGCAGGGGGAGTAAAGGGGCTGTCCCATATATGCACCGTGACGTCACTGACCACAAACACACACCTGGGCCCCCGTCTTATTAAACCAGGGGATGCAATCATTGAAAGCCATTAGCATCTATGAAACTATTTTGTAAAAGTTATTTTAAATGGCATAAAACGTTGATTCAAATCATTCATATTTTTTATTATCTAAGAGATGTCTTGATTTTGATGCGAAATATATAAAAAGTCTAAAATACTTCAATTTTCGCTTTTGAATATATTTTATCTTAAGGTTACAAATGGCTCTCCATAATTTTTAAGTCCAACTTAGAGTTAAGTTCGACTTAAGATCTTTGTGAAACACCCCCCAGAGCCTGTAAGTGTGCGGTCTAAATATAACAGGTGTACAATATCAACAACAAAAATTTAATGATATTAAGCGCAACTTATTTGCTATCGATATCTATCGCAACTATGCGTAGAGGACTGCAAACTCGCGATTGATTAGAGAACTTAATACGGCTGGTTTGGAAATAATCGCAACTCTTTATAAGACGGGGCTCAGGCCAAACTCCTTCCAATAGTAATCGATTGTTTCGATAACACCTTCCCCCTAAAAAGACTGATGTTAGATGTCTTTGATTTGAAGTTGTTAGATATAGGCCTACAATTCTGCTATGAAGACTGTATAAGTGAATTAAGAAGCAAAATAAGAGGGTGAATATCGCTGGCCAGAATGATTTTCTCTTGCAATGGTTTAAAAGTTGAGATTGCTGTGTAGTTCGCTTCGATTCACACAGCCAGAATTAATCGTACATGTAGATCATGCCAGTTAAAATATCTGACAAATATGAGTAGATTCTTAACAAGATTAATTCCGGTTTCCTTTCCTGCTACAAGAAAGATTCTTTTGGATTGTTCCAGTGATTCCCTGAGGGGTTGTTCCATTCTTTAATACTTCCAAAAATTGACCACAAAAGAGGCACTGCCCGGATTTGAACCGGGGATCTCCTGTTTACTAGACAGGCGCTTTACCAACTAAGCCACAGCGCCGCACACAATATGTTTTATCATTTCGAATCAAAGTCCAATCTTGATTTACTAGGCTTTCTCCATAATATTTATTTTGAATCTTAGTTCAACGACATCTATATGAAATAAGTTGTAATTTACATACATTTCTATATGCACGAGCCTTTCTTTTCGTTTTGTTTTAAAGCTTTCCTGTATGATTATATTTCAATAATTTATGATATGCACATTGTTTTCCATATAGGCCTAAAAACCTAAAAGATTGAATTAAAAAATTATATCAGGCATGCGAGCATTCAATACACCAAACATCTATTGCAGTTATCTAAATAGTTTACAGATCATCCGTATGCGTTCCCGAACAATCAGAACAATTGTGGATGTGGGGGAGGGGGAGGGGGGGGGGGGGGGTAATGGCTCCCCGGCCTTGTTAGGGTTCATACACCCTAGTATCGTTATATATCATTTGCAGGGGGGGGGGGGTGCAGGGGCTGCCCCACTACATGCATGTCACTGACCACAAACACCACACCTGGGCCGCATCTTATTTGCGATCGATACTAATCGTAACTATGCACCCAAGGGATAGGGGAATGCAAACTTGCGATTGATTAGAGGACCTAATACGGATTAATCGCAACCCTTTATAAGACGGGGCTCAGGCCAATGCATTACCCGGTCAATTATTTTAGGAATAGTACTCGAGTTCATCATCCGCTGATTCTTTGTTTCGATACCCCCACCCCCCTAAAATGTTAGATGTCTTTGAGGCCTACATTTCTGCTATGAACATAAAGGTGAACTAGTATGAAGCAAAATAAGAGGTTGATAAATTTACATTTCTGGAAGACAGAATTAGTCGTATAGCATGGTCTGATAGTTAAAATATATGGCAAATATGAAAAGATACTTAACCAGATTAATTCCTTTCCTACTACAAAACGGATACTTTGGGATAGTTCCAGTGATATTCTGAGGGGTTGTTCCATTCTGTAATACTTCCAAAAATTGACCACAAAAAAAAGGCACTGCCCGGATTTGAACCGGGGATCTCCTGTTTACTAGACAGGCGCTTTACCAACTAAGCCACAGCGCCGCACACATTATGCTTTATCATTTTGAATAAAAGACCACTATTGTTTTACTAGGCTCTCTCCGTAACATTTATTATGAATCTTAGTTCAACGACATCTATGAAATAAGTTTTAATTTAGAGACATTTCTATAGACTATACACGGGCCTTTTTTTCCGTTTTTTTTCCAAAGCTTTCCTGTGTGATTATATTTCAATAATTTATGATATGCACATACATGTTTTCTAAAATATTAAATTAAAAATTATATCAGGTATGCGAGCATTCAATACACCAAACATCTGTTGCAATTATCTAAATAGTTTACAGATCATTCAATATTTGTACAATATTTGGTAAACCAACAGACGTCCCTCTTGTTTCTGTATATACATGATTGTAATGCGTGTCTATCATTCAACGAGCACGACCCCCCCCCCCCCCCCAATTGGTGAGAAAATATTTAGCGGCGAATCAGCCAGCTGGTGAATAAGCGGGGGGGGGGGGGGGGTGGTGGCGGGGGGGGGGGGGGGGTAAGGAAAACTTTTTTTTTTTTGGGGGGGGGGCGCTTTAGTTTTTTGTTTAAAATAGGTAAAATTAACGTTTAATACCATCCCATTTTTAACCAGTTTTTTTGCCAGGGGGGGGGGGGCCGGGCCGGGCCCGTCGGGCTCCCCCATGGATCCGTGCCTGATTATTATCATTATCATTATTACTATTATTATTATTTGTATTTTTATTATCATCAACATCATAAACTCCATTTTGCCCCTTTTCCTCATAAGCATCATTACTTTCACTCTCCTGGAAGTCATTTATATTTTCAATCATCATCATCATCATCATCATCATCATCATCATCGTCATCATGATTATCGTCACTGTTATCACTCATACCAGCTAATCCATTTGTCGACATTCTTCTTAAAGGGCCATTCGAATAAAACTGAAGTAAAATAATTCTTGTAACATCATGACAGATACAAAAACAGGTTTTCGAAAAAGTTCTTTTGAAATGCAAATGAAACAATCTCTCTTTTAATAATAAACAACATATTGATTGATAATTCTTTGAACAAAATATTCATAATCTTATATACAAAACTACAAGAATCTCTCTCACTAAGTAACTAAACATAAGAAAATAATAGAAAGATACAAATAAAATACAATGGAGCACAGTATATATTAGATCATCAACATGGATGTATAAAATTGTGAGGCTGACATAGCATTTGAAAAATAATGAAGGCAGCATTTTTGTTAAAGCACGTGGGTCTTCAGGTAAATACGAGCTCAGGTGTTGATGCATGTAAGAACTTCCTGCGCTGATATTAAAGCGATTATTTTTTTCCATTTATCAGAACTAAATGTCTATGAAAGCTAACGAGTATAAAAGGTTCAATGAGTGTTCATGAATGTCTATCTATTTAGACGGATGCAATCATCACTCGTGAATTTCTCCTCTGCCTAACGACGTAAATTGCGATTCCGGCGAAGATGACGACGACGACGATGACGGCAATGGTAGCTCCCGCGACGGTCGACGCCGAGACGGCCTGTGCTCTTCCGTTGGCATCACGTACGAGATGTGGGTTGTTGTTGTAAGGCTGGCTGTTGAATCCTTGGTCCACGAAGGGGTTGCCGCCGCCCATCATACCGCCGCCGCCACCGTTGTAACCTTGTCCACCGCCGTAACCGGCGCCGTAACCGGCTCCGTTACCGTAACCGGGGTTGTATCCATGTGCCATGCCGCCGGTTCCACCCATGCCTCCGCCCATGCCTCCAGCTCCGCCCATACCGCCTCCGCCCATGCCGCCGCCCATACCGCCTCCAGCTGCACCAGCGGCTGCTGCCGCTGCGGCACCGAAGACGTCGAAGCTAGTCATCTCTCCCGAGTTGCCGGTTGACATGCCGACCATATCTGCGTAATCGCCTAAGTCCCCAAACGGGTCTCCTTGGGCCATGACACACCCTAGACAAAATCGAAATAAATGAGAGAAATTAATATGATTCATAGATGTGCTTCGAAATACATAATATATATTTGTTCCAGTATTACTGTAGAAAAGAGGCTCTCACTTTGACTATCATCCGATTTTCCAGGGCTGATTGCGAAATAATTTTTAATTTGGATGGGTAGAATATCACACCCAATAGACTAAAACCATGATATTTCCACAAGCAAAAAGAAGAAGAAAAAAAAAACCTCTAGTTGATACATGTCGAAAAGTGTCATCGACTGTCCTAGATTTATAACAAAAAATGGTACCCCAAGTATAAAATAGGGTCCCAAGTGTGTACAGAGGGGGCCGGTAAGAGGACACTTTTTTTTTTGGTCTCGAAATTTGAAAATTTGACATTTTGCTCCGTTGGGGGGGGGGGGGTAAGGTCAACTTTTTTAGGTCAGCAATTTGTATAATTTTTTTATTTATTTATTTATTTATTTTTTATTAAAAAAAAAAAAATTACCAAAGGTTTTTTTCCCCACCAAAATACACACACCAAAAATACCAAAGGGGGAGGGGGGGGGGGGGGGGGGAAGGGGTTAACCCCAACCCTCCCCCCCCCCCCTGCGTACGCGCCTGCATGGTTATAATACATGAGGGTATTTGTTTGGGGTAGGAGCGTGGGCGTAATGCAGTCCAGGGGTTAGTTGTCTTAGAAATGTTTTCTATTAATTTCTATAACAAAATTAAAAATTAATGGAATGCAAGCTACATGTAGGTTTACACTGTTATTATGCAAAGGCCGGTGATTCTGTGCGATTTCTAACTCAGATAAAGAAATTATAGACCATGTGGACCCCAAATGATTATTTACTATTGAACATAATTTATTAAGACCCAAATTACTAAAAACCAATTTGATTCCTTGCACGACATCAGCATAATTTATCAATTAAAATGCTCATCCATTAAATGATCACACTTATCGTTTTGGATTATCATCAGCACTCTTAGTACGACCTTCGTGAAGCACATTAAGTAACATCCGTTCACTATTCTCAAATTGAAAACAGACACCATTTTAAGAGACCCAAAATAAGCAACGAAAAATGCCTCTAGGAGAAAAGAAATAGTAACGAGTTCTTATTAATAATTAAAAACAGATATTAAGTGACAAAAATAAACCAGAGAAAATCTCTCCGGAGAGAGGGATCGAGACGGCAATGACTTATTACATCAAGAAATAACATTGGTTGATTGGGTGGTTGGTTTTACCTGACTGCTAAGAAAGCATGTGTATGCTTGTATATAAGTAACGCAACCAGGCAACCGACGGATATAAGTCATCTCCGAGAGACTTGGTAATGAAAAGGGCACTAGCGCATCGACTTTGTTTCAAACCAGAGACCTCACCGTTATACGAAACCACTGAACCATCGTGTCATTCTATTTATAGTATAACTTCCCCTAACTCGTCACACCCAAGAATTTTTTTTTTTTACCGACAGCGAACGGATGCCATGCACTTCCTGAACGCGTAAATCAATGGCGAAAGAATAGTTGGAATGAGCTAATGGGACACTCAGAAAACACGATGAGCATCTATCATCCATCGCGGATACCGGACTATTAAAGATACCGATAATCTGGTCGTGTGTTTACAATCATGGTGACGAAAACCGACTGGAAGTATTTCATGCCATTGGGAAAAGTTCGAAGTATACAACATAATAATTGTTTAATATTGCTAGATGAACAAAATGGTCTATATTCACAAAATCTTCCTGAAAATCATGTGCACTGCACATAGATATTCGTATTTAGGACCACACGCAAATGCGACATGAAAGTTTGATCCAAACTTTCAGCTATTTCCCGTAATATTTTGAATATGAGGGCATTATGAAGAGCAATCCTCTTCAGCGCATATTACTACAAAGTTCTTCTAAAAATTCATTCAAAGAATAAGAAAGGTCACAAATTTTATTTCATCTTTACCAGGGCCTCGTTGCATAAAACTTACCATTGATGGTAACTTTGCCATCAATGGTTACTACCATGGTAACAGGACTCAACAGCCAATCAAAATCAAGCTTTCGATGGTAGTTGATGGCAAAGTTACCATCAATGGTAAGCTTTGTGCAACGGGGCCCTGAACTCAATCTTCTCTTTAAAACCTTCAAGAAACCGCATTTGACGCACTAGGCGAAGTGATGACGGATCATTTCCGAGCAATGTTATTCCCCATCAAGTGGCACATGGAAGAAGCAATTACAGACGGTTCTAAATCGGTTTCAAATTCAAACATGGCGAGTCAGAGGTATTATAACTGCACTATGAGGGGTAGAATGCTATGTACTGCTGTTTCTAGCGATGAGTAAAATCAGAATGTGTCATGCACCCCAATTTGCCTAATTATCTCTTCCTTTGGAGCTTAGCGGAGCAATTTCACGCAACATTTGGGGCAGTGGTATTTGTATTGGCAGAAACTACGTATACGCCACGCCCTGTTCTATATACACACAATTTGACCTGCGTGCTACTAAATTTCAACCCAATGTTGGTTTTATGCTTTAATTTGTTTGAAATCGGATTTAATAATGAAAGTTAGTTTGAAGTTTAGGTTTTTCTTTGTTAAACGTGATCTTAGAGGCAGAGATGTTTTTAACTGTATTAGCAAAATACGGACCCACGTTTATAACTGTCAACAAGCAAAGACAAGTCTAAAGATTTGTTTAAATATATATTGTGCTGATAATGAGACGGAACGTAGGGCATATAAAAAAAGAACTTCCACCTAATGTTAGAGACTGCAAATAGATGGTAATATGTACTGTTCCCGTACCCCCTATAATTTGTCCTTCTTCTGCACATCCGCCAGACTCCAAGACAGACCTTCAAGATCGTCCTTAAAACTTATCTTTTTCATTTATAAATCTCTATCGGTAAAGTAAGTTAGCACACATATTATTAATGATTTTGTAGTTTAGTTACAACTAAAATATTACTTTTACTTTCTACTTCTAACTATTACTTAATATTTAATACTTACTATTTTGTGATTATCTTTTATAAATGGGTGTCTGCAGTGAGTATAGTGTAATATTAACTTATTTCTATTGATGATGCTGGACTTGTTATTTTTCCTTTTTAATAGTCAGTAAAGTTTAAGGAATTATACGTCTTGTAATGTACCTGTATAAGTTTATCACAATGTAGAAGTCTAGTTTGAGTATTTCAATTATGTGAGAATTTTTTTCTCCATAAATGCTAGAACTCCGGGTTAACTGAAGTATCTCTTCCCAGGCACGTTGAAACTTTCAAAGTCAAATTGAAGGCCGCTCTGATACAGAACTAGGTTCCGGTTTAATTATGGCTGTGATTCACTATATAAAGTTAGAATTCTCGTGCCCTATTTTATCCCTTGGAGGCTTGGACCATTCAAAATAACCTTGGAGTCGCCCCAGCAATTCGAGGCATTCCTGCCAAAGTCAATAACATGTCTCCTCTTCAACTTGAATAACACCCAATGCTGATCTTGATCGTGATTTAGAAGAGGTGCAATCGGAATATGTCTAGCTCATCCAAAAGCTCTTTAAGTAATCCCTGGTGATAATAGATTATTAACGAGACAACGAAAACTGATTAATTGCAATTTAGTCATACCTAGAGCAACGCATTCCAACTCCAGAAAAAAAAAAATCGGTATATATTTTGTCGGAGGTAAATGGAATTAATAGGAATAATTTTCTACCAATTCTATCAATACTTTAAGAGCTTCATCTTACATTTTGCATGATTTGACAAATCATCGTCGTTTGCCTTCATCGTCGTCGTCGTCATATTCGCCGGAATCGCAAAAATATGTTATTTCGCAATCTTTAATGAATATCACATGTTTATGTTTAATTTAAAATCATTATTCATGAATATTTTTTTCCTTCTGTTTCTATGATGAAAAAAGGGGGAAAGAGTATTCTGACCTTGAAATGTATGGAGATCCCAAGATTATAATAGTTATTCTATTGAAACCCTCTGTTTGTTAAAATATTTATTTATCTCACGAATGATTCATTTAATTGAAGAAAAATTCAGCATTTTTTTTGCGGGAAAGGTGCTTATAAATGAAACAAAATTATGCAAAAAAAGAAAGAAAGAAGAACAAAATATTCAAACGACAATGAACTTACCTAGACATGCAGCGAGAATTACAGCACAAGCGTTCATGATGATGGTTGGAGTAATGATTCCAATAGAGTCGAGATTGGACAAAAAGAAAATTGATTAGTTTAAAACAAGAAGAAAAATTTGAGTACTATCCTGGCAAAGAAACTGGGCAGCATCTATTCCAAAACTAGGTACCTCACCCCTCTTTATACCATGGCTTCGAATGGGGGGTAAAAGGGGAAGAGAGATTTAGAGAGGAAAGGGGTGCAGGCTTATCGCTGATTGGCTGAATGTTGATGAGTGCCTGACAAGGCCTCGGATGTCTGTAAACGATAGAGGGTGCTGACAAGTTTTGACGAAAGTCCCTCTTCCCCATTCTCTCTCTCTCTCTCGTTCTGATCTGTCTCTCTGTCTCTCCCTCCCTCTCTCTATCTCTTCCTCTGTCTCTAGCTGTCTCTCTTTCTCTCTGTGTCTCTTTCTGTCTCTCTCTCTCTCTCTCTCTCTCTCTCTCTCTCACTACCTCTCTCTCTCTTTCACTCTACCCAAGCTCCTTAGTCTTTCGATGTTTCTCTCTCTCTCCTGTAGCAGGCTCCTATTTTCCCCGTCTATTATTTTGTCCATCTATTCCACCCTCCGTACCCCTTTCTCAGTCTTTTCATATTCACTCACCTCTCTGTCCCGTATACTCTCTTTCTCCTCTCTTTGATATGTTTCTTGTTTCTCTCCGTCTGTTCATAATCCCCGTCTATACTTCCCTTGAGTTCTCCTTTGTTCGTAATTCCCCTCTGCATCATCGTTCTATATCAGGCCTTCTCAACTAGTTTATTAGAAGTGCCAAAACGAAAATAATTTGTAGTTGAAGTGCCACCCTTGTATGGTTGACTGTTCTGCGAGGGAGCGTAGCGACCGAGCCGAAAATCGTTGGGGTCCAGGGGCGAAGCCCCCTGAAGCTGGTGAATTTAGGGCTTTCTAAAGGCCCAAATGGGGCATTTTTAGCACCATTTCATTCCACAATATAACCAATCATAATTTCATTTTGATGTGAACAAATTAGTACAATTCCTGGGTACAATTACACTGGAGGTATATTTTGACTCTATATGTAGTTTTTGGTGTCCAATAAACACGAGAAATGTCAAAATAAAGTGAAAATAAAAAAAAACGAATTGATCGCAAGCTAATTGTTGTTCAGACCTTAGGTTTACATTCGTATAAAATGGTAGAAAACGATAAATTCCCCTTTCTTCCTGTTTGTTAAGCAGGCATTTTGGGCTCAAATTCGACTGCAACTTCTTGATTTCGCTGAGTATTGGTCTATTTGCTTTCTTTCTGTTTTTTTTGTTTTGTTGTTGCAACAGTCGCGCGCCACTCCGACTGACCGCAAGCGCCGCCAGTTGAGAAGGCCTGTTCTATATACTCCTTTCTCATACGCTCTAAATACTACCCTTGTTAGGTTATTGACATTCTCCTTACAAAAGCGTCCCCCTATCCCAGTACACGCCGAAAGTCTCCGCAACACGATTTACACGATTCAAAATTTACACGATTCGACTGCTCGCGGGAATCGTGTAACCATTTATTTTACACGATTCGTTTTTTGCCAATGAAGCGAAATTTGAATCGTGTAAACGTGTAATCGTGTAAATTTACACGATTCCTCAATTCAGGTCGAATCGTGTAATCGTGTAATCTGCCCGCCGAAAATCTCCGCAACACGATTACACGATTCAAAATTTACACGATTCGATTGCTCGCTGGAATTGTGTTACAATTTATTTTCAGTGGTGATGGTGAGCAGGTTAAGGACGTCTAGTTCAGTAAAAGCAAGAAGTTACTTCTTGGTTGAACGAGGACAACGTGGACGATACGAGGGGATAGCGAAGATTACGCTTTCTTTCTCTTGTATATATTTTCAATTTCAGTGTCTTGTCTCTAGTTTTATTATAGAATGTTTGAAAGTTAAAAAATCAGTCCACTTCCCGAAAAAAGAAAAAAGCGATGAACGACGAAGGAAGGGGGGAATTTTGTTATTCCTAAGTTGTAAATAAGTAAAAATGATTACAAAATGTAAAGGAGGGCTAACATAATTAAGTATGTTGTGATACTCTTACATTACAAGGCTGTACCAATTAGAATTACGGTTCACCAGCTCATTCGTTACTATGAATATCGTTATACTTTTTTTTATTCAATCATTATCCATTTTACAAACCTGGTTTGTAAAAACGCGTCATATGACGCACGAAAACCAAGGTTTGTCGACAAACCTCCTTTGTGAATTCGGGCCTTAGACTTTGATCACTTATTGCTTTTTTAGCGTTCCTCATTTTCGTAAATTACCTTTTACAACATTGCATTATTCAGCTATATGTATAAAGAGCTACGGTCAAGGCTTAAGGGCACACTTCCTGTCACATACAAAAGAAGCTTACTGTGAATGTGGCCTGCCATTGACCCTCGCCGGGGACAAAGGCCGTTGCCCTAGCTACAGACAGAGATCCTTACATAATACCTATTGTTCAGGGGGTTCCCCTTGAACATAGGATCCCCCTGAACAATAGGTATTACATGTACGTAAGTATGTAAGCCACTGCTACAGAGTGTAGGGAACAGTTGCAAGCCGAGAATGAATAGAATAAGTGAATGGCCAACTGTCTTTGAGTTACGTTTAGCTAGCGGCACAGTGTCCCCCACTTTTTCAAGTTTCCCCAAAGTGCCCCTTTGTATGTAGGAAAAGTACCTATTTTACTTTGACAAGTGTCCCTATTAATTTGTAAAAGTGCCCCTTCCCCTTTTCAACTCTGATAAGTGCTCCTTTTCTTTTGACACACACCCCTTTTAATCTCTAGTAAGTATCCCTCTTTAAGTACGAGAAGTGCCCCTCTTCAGTTTTGATAAATGCCCCCATCAACACCGATAAATGACCCTATTAAAATCTGATCGGTGCCCCTTTTCTTTCAACTAAAGCTTTTTTTATCTCTCTCTCTCTCTCTCTCTCTCTCACTCTCTCTCTTTCTTTCAATATCTTTCCATTCCCCCATATCTTTCTCGCCTCTCTTTCCCTCATTATGTTCCCCTCTTACCTTATTAATTTGTCTCTTTTCCTCTCCGTTTCATAGCCTTCTCATTTCTGTTAATTTTACTAGGTTTTGCCCTTCTTTTTTTTATCACTCTATTTCACTCTTTCTTTTCTTCCGGTCAACTTTTTAGTTTTCCCTTTTTTCTCTCTTTTTTTCTGTTTATCTTTATCGTGCCTTTCAACCCTCATTTTCCTTTTATATGTTCCCTTCTCCTCGTAGCTATCTTTTTTCCTTTACTATTTCATCTATCATGTCTTCCTGTTTCTGACGTTTTCCTACCTTGTCTCACGGATTAGTATACGATACATGTTAGTGGAAAGTGCTGAGGTTTATACACGAATATAAAGTACAGTAATTAACTGATGTACACTGAAGGTAAGTTGTGTATAAAGCAATTGGTGTAAGCAGGATAAGATTTAACGATTGTTGCAGCTTGTCACATCGTTCTACCAATGCCCTTATAACCCTAATAACTATTTACACGATTACACGATTCAGAGCGACATTCTTCAATCGTGTAAATTTACACGATTACACAGTTACACGATTGTTACATCTGGTCGAATCATCCGACCAATGCACTTAACTATTTACACGATTACACGATTCAGAGCGACATTCTTCAATCGTGTAAATTTACACGATTACACAGTTACACGATTCAGGTGAATCGTGTAAACCGTGTAATCCTAAAAATAAATCGTGTAATCGTGTTGCGGAGATTTTCGGCGTGTACTGTAGCTACGGGGCGCAGGGGCACGTGCCCTACAATCAAGTTGGAAATAAACAGATTTTTTTAAAAAAGAAGAGGGAAAGGAAAGATGAAAAGAAGAGGAAAGAACATCGTCCCACTTTCTCCTAATCGGTAGCCTAGCTTGCTAAGTGTAAGCCAGTAAGTCCAGGGGCCAGTTTCATAAAACCTGTTATCTATATACAACTGCTAAATTTCTATGACAAATTTGATCTCAGCCAATCAGATGCCATGATTTCAGTAGCTTATAACATTAGCTTGTAACTTGTTATTGATAACAGGTTTTATGAAACAGGGCCCAGGTGCCCCTCAGATGATGGCAGTGCCCCCCCCCCTCAATGACTGGATCCACGCTACGCCCCTGTAAGGAACCTTCCTCCAAATCACTCTTACATTTCACCTTGTCTCTTCTGATCTGTCCTCTAATTTTTTTGTTGACGAGATTTTGGAACATACTGATCCTTGGTTTGGTATAATAATACATAGGAGAAAGGAAATGGCACAGTATACCCATATCGATCAAGTACCATTATATCAATTACTGTCAGTTGTTTTAGCCAAATTAATAGGCATACTATAGTTGTGTTACCCAGAGCTTCCCTTTTGAATGAAAAACAACAGAGAAAAGAACTCGAAACTTATAACATCACCTCATTAATACGTTAGTGGACAGGACAAGTAATTGCGTAGATAGAAAGTTTTTAAATTACTCTCTCATGAGGCAAATAACCTCCTGTGAATCACTTCCACAAAATTCCAAGGCCTTGGTTAGCTTGAACTAGAAAAGGAGAGAAAAAAGAACATGAATTTAATAGCGTGGGACTACGTTTCACGAACAAACCCACATGCCCATATTGAATCATCTTGTAGGAGGTATATTTAATTAGGTATATTTCGATGTCATGTGATGCATCGCTCATTGATGCGAAGGACTTATTGAAATTAATTTGAGTATTTAGGGAGCGTTATGCCCTTAACATTTTTTTAACCAGATGTAAAATAAGAGGAAAAAAACGTTGAAATCATGATCATTAGAAGTGTTTCCTCTAGTTTTTTTTGGCAAACCATTTGGCCATGTGGTTTGGGAGACTTTCGGACCTGGGGAGTCTTTTACAAAGACAGAGAACAACTAAGGTTGACTTGAACTATGGCAGGCCGTTCATGCCACTGGTTGCCTTCACCATTCCTGGAATTGGCCTCTCAAGGGACGTACAGATCGTGGTCACAAATCTACAAAATTTACACGTTTTGATAGTTCATTATCGAAGTAAAAATATCATCTAAAGATCATGATTTCAAAGTTTTTTTTCCCTCTTATTTTACATCTGGTTCAAAAAATGTTAAGGGCTTAAATTAACAATATGTTTAAAGATGGAAAGGGAATATACGTACAAGAGAAGAAATAATGAATGAATGTATATTCTAATTTCATTACATCATGCTTTAAACACAAATCACGAAACAAAAAAAAAAGGGATAGAAACACATATTGCACTCATCAAATTCGATCATCTTGTTCGTGTGTCCAACAATATGTTTTATTAGATATTCACATATTATAAAAACATCAACAGCCATACATATTTACTTATAGACTTGGAAAAAGACACAATATAATATATCAAAAATAGAAAGAGAGGGGGTCGGGGTAGGATGGGAAATAAGGTGAAGTTTTTACTGTACATTTACGAATTTTTATTCTCACCTATTAAAAGCATTGCATATTTTTTTCATGGTTAAAACTATCATATTTACAATTCGTCATAAAATACATTAATTTACTATTATATGCACTGTTACCGTTTAATTCTAGACAAGTTATATTAAGGGGTTGTTGAGTACTGTTAAAAATCATAATCGTTTAAGTTTTATTTGACTTTGTGTTATTATGTTTTTGTGAGTCATGTAAATCACTTTATGTAAGGAGTTAAAAAGTTAAAGAGTTAAAAAAAAAGACATTGCATACAAGCATGTACATTCATATTAAGAGTTTCATATAAACTTTCCCTCGGGAGACAATTGACACAATCAAGAAAGTGCCTATGGGTGGGGCACAACGGTCCGCCAATCATGTCAATATAATAAACAAAATAACAAAATAAAAACACACACTAAAAAGAAATGAACATGAAAAAAGAAAAAGAAGATGGCACGAGCCGCCCAAAACACGCGGCTCGGTCGCATCGCTCCCTTGCATGTTATGCACTTCGTAAGACCCCCCCACACAATAATGACTGAAGCTACACTAAATCATTGTCGAAGTAACTCAAGCGGTCTATTTTACTTCGCAAGAATTGCAGGACACAAGTGCAATTCAAATGCCATGATCAATAGTTTGCTCGAAGACTTTACAGTAATATTTTTAATAGACAAACTATTAAACGGAGATCGCAGTGTTTGCACCTTCCGACTTCCACGTGTCCTAGAGTTCATAAATAAGAAGGATTAGATTGTTGAAAATATCCTTGAAACTAGTAATTGTCTCAGTAACTTAACTAATAGACAGATTTCCGGTTTTGCTCTGCAAAATGCGCTCATAATTGTACGGTCCGATTACCTTAACACAACATGACCAATTATAAGAGGATTAGGGCGGCGTCTCCGGAACAAAAATCTAATAATGCAACTCATTAAATAGCGCTGATAGTGGGTTTCAAGACTTCATTTCGAGTTTCATTTTTTTGTATCACAAGAGAGAGGATGACCTCAGGTCAGGTATGGATCTGAAAGGGTAGTATACAAATAAATATAAGTATATCGCTGGAGAATGCGGGGGGGGGGGAGGGGGGATGGGGTGCGCCCCACCTTTTTCCGATAGAGGAGCAAGCCTATTGTGCTTCCAATTTTTTTTTGGAAAACTTTCCTTTTGACCATCTTTTCCATTAAAAAAAATACATGCAGCTCCCCATTAATGCTTTTCCACCATTCTTGCCCCCACAATGTAGGTACTAATAGGAGGAAGAGGGGGAGGAGGACGAGTAAAGATGATGAGGAGGACAAGGAGGGGGGGGGGGGGGAAGGAGAAGGATGTTTTTTCCATATTCTAAAACGTGAGATGCCATATCTGGGATTTAGTTGGGTGTCACAATGCAGGATACCAAGGGAGGGGATGGGTAAACGCGGTAATCGAGGATATACGTCCAATTTGGACAAACAATTTGACGTCGTGTTAACTGAGTTCACCTCTACTTGTCAATCGTAACACAATGTTTCAAATAACTTAGCCAAATACGCGCTCATAATCAGTAAACGTTGCTTGAATCTCTGGCAAATGAGACAAATTCAATAAAAAATTACTAATTCGTCAACACAATATTGCGAAATCAACAAGAATAAAAATCTGAACATCGGTACTGATTTATGATTTTTCATCCTCAGAATAAACGAAACGCGTACAATAGCCACATCTAGTCGTCAAACTGAATGGAATGCCTCGATAACTGTTAACAAAATTCTGACGATCTAGAAAGAAAGGTGTTATATTGCATCGCCGTCATCAAGGCGATTGTAATTATCCCCAAAAGATCTGAATTTAAGTTCATGCCATCCGCGTGATTCAGACTGCGCCGGCTTATCGGGTTCTTCCATGGTGAATTGATGGTAGTTCGCCAGACCGGCGTTTTTCCTCATTCGGACGACGATGACGAGGAGAACACAGACGATAACGATGAGGAGGAGACCCCCGAGCACCGTCGACAGTATGACGATTTTGTTTTCCGTCTGCGCGCCTTTGTTTTTCACGCTCCCTCGTGGAATGTGGTTCCCGCCCTTTTTAACTGTCGTCTGCGCTTCCACTGTACCCAATGGAATCTTGTTGCTGTCCGTTGTCGTTGGCACTATCGTTGTGGTTGGCACTTTCGTTGTCGCTGGAGTTGTCGTGGTCGGCCTTGTTGTGGGTGTTGTCGTTGTTGGTGGTCTAGTCGTTGTTGGTGTTGTGGTAACCACTGGCGTCGTTGTGATCCTCTGCGTCGTTCTTGCTGTCGTCGTTGGCGCCGTTGTTGTGACTTGTGGCGTGTTGGTGGTAGTTGCTCTCTGTGTTGTAGGAATGCTTGTTGTTGTTGTGGTTGTTGGATACGGGGTAGACTCTTGCTCGCTGCTCTCGCTCTCCACGTATGAGGATTCTTCAAACTCACTGGGTACCCAGTCCTCAGTTGTTGTAACAATGGTTGTGGTCGTTATAGTGGTCGTTGGAGCTGTGGTCGTAATTCCTGCAAACGAAACAAAACAGAAAATAAAAATCATGTTCGCACAACCAATCTTGCGTGGGGGTATGATGCAACGGGGGAGGGTGGGGGGGGGGGGTCTGCCCACCGAAGACAATTTCAGTTATTTTCTTTCAAAACAAACAAACAAAACTATTCGGGCAACAATAATCATATATTCGGTCAACATGTAACGATAGCGAAAGGAAACCAACTATGATTATAGAGCATGTAGAGACAATTCTTAATCGAAGTAATATTTCTTTATTCAAAAAACGTAGAAGCTGTCTCTCACGGGGCAAACTGATGATCGTATGAACCGGCTCTATATAGAATAAAACTTTTATTCAATTAGAGCATCATATTTCAACATGAGAGGGATAAAAAAAACACAAACGGAAAACGGTCTATCATCGGTCTTGGCGGCGGTCTTCTCGAGGAAATCCCGACGTATCAAATTACGATTTCAGAAGCAGGTCGAGGAAGTTTTATTTTGTTATTCTTGACGCACCCTATTTCTAAATTAAGTGGCGTAGAAACAGGGGCCCGGGGGCCACGTGTCCCATTCAAAATGACGAAAAAAGAAGAAAAAACAAAGAGAAAGAGAACGGGAGAGTAAGGGATAACGAGAGGGGAGTGAGAGTGAGAGAGAGAGAGAGAGAGAGAGAGAGAGAGAGAGAGAGAGAGAGAGAGAGAGAGAGAGAGAGAGAGAGGAGATAGAGAGAGAGCGAGAGAGATGATGACTATACTATAAGGTGCTTTTCCCAAGCATGCATAAGAGGCTATTGAGTTATCTTCTAAGAGAGCACATTAATGAGGTACACTGCGGATGTAGCACTCAGCTGAGACATTATCTAAGTATGTCTAAGGTTCAAATACAATCGAACTAATCATGCATTAAACTGACTTATAGCTTCACGTGCTCATATTCTATACCACAAAATCGTTGATTAATTGTTTTTTCTTCTTCATGCAGTGCCCTCGGAAAATGTAAGAAACAGTAGCTTCCATTATAATCATAATCAAAAGTAAGATGACGACCCTGCGAAAAAACTGGGTGAAAACAGCAGTTTTAGCTAGAATCAGCTGTGTCCCTAAAGTACATTTTGAGCAATATCGTTGCATTATAACTGACACAGTCCCTAGAATATTACCCTTCTTCCCTCTCCATTCTAGACTAAAATGAATCATGGACTTCCTCTTGAAAAGCTCAGAATTTAAAAGATAGCAAGGCCCTAACGTTATTTCGAACTATTATGATTTGTAAGTATGAAATTGTAGCGATACTTCCTGGGCAAGATGACTTCGTAGTTTTTGTAAAAGCAAACTATTTTTGTAAATGTTATTCACAAAATGATAAGAAATTACAACCTGCTGAACAGGGAGGAACGGGGTCAAGGCACATTTGAGGGGAAATGAAAAGGAATGATATGGAATGATATCATAATTACGATCTTTCGAGGTTTTAGCGAAGAGAATGTTTGCAATTTGAAGCAGTCTGGAATCAAAGAGGTATTTTTTAGAGTTTAATATAAGTTGGATGATTTGACATTAAATAGAGCATTGACCAGGGGCGTCACATGGTGAGGCGGGGGGGGGGGGGGGGGGGATATTGGGGTGTGGAAGCCCTATTAAAAAATGTCGGTAAATTAGATATTGTAGTAGGCATTAACTGCGCTTGGCATGATTGGTAATTTTCTCTGCCACCAAAGTGTTTTAAATGTGTCAGCATTGTGAACTATAGTTCGAAATCCTTTCTGTGGTCATTTATACGGTGTTCCTCTCCGTCGGGGAAGAAAAGGGTTCTTTTAAATCCCGATATAAAATCAAAAGCTTCGTCATGCCATATTGTTTGATGATGAATTCATAAAAAAGACCGTACATGAACGGACATCACCACCTCTTTATGAACCTGGTCCCTCTTCCTATTCAGTGCAGACATTAACTAACATCATTCGATCAAGGATGTTGACTCAAGCCGGTCTAGTTCAGGGTCAATTCTGTCATGATGCACCCAAATTAATGTCAAATTGAGACGTTCCCCCCTCCCCAACTAAAAATCGAGGGGTGTATAAAAATGCAGAGGGCGGGGAAGGGGCGGTGAAGGGTGAGATAAAAAATACTCTAGTGTCAAATCCTATTTGTATACCCTTAGCTGAAGGTGATTTAATCAGGGATTGTTTGTGGCTTGGTGAGTCGTATTTATCAGTTTATTGAGAGATAGTTTGACTAATCCTGGTAGTAGCCATAATCACTGAGGCCAAATATCTGAGTTAAAGGTAAACTTAAAGGTTAATATAAATAGGCCTACTACAAACAATGACAATCTTCTCTATCCCCAACCCTATGACACTTTAGCAGATATTGAATTGGTCGCCAATAGTTAGGTACTTATTCGGGGATTAATAATAATGATGAAACATCACTATTTGATAGACCGCTCCATTTCATAGAATTATTTATAGTGATATACAATATATTCATTAAAATGGGGTTTAGTTGCACGTTACGCATCTACGCATCTGTTGCTATACTGGAGCACAACTTTCTCCTCACGATTTCCCAGCCTCAGTTACGTTTACATCTTATTGGGTTCCCTTTTATACTCCTGGATGGGGAGAAGCAATGCAGGCACAATACGTTGATTTAGGATGTAAGTGCCATACTGAGACGTTACTCAATTATTGGCGACTACCGTTGTAAAGCTCAGGCCTTGTTTTGATTCACTCTCGGGAAAGAGTTTTATTTTCAAATTGTGCAAATCTAAAAGAATGGACGACAATAAGGAAGATCAACCGAGTTCGGCGACGCATCTTGTCATTCATTAATTTTAATTCATAACTTGATAATCGCACCTTATAGCGTATCATAACTAATCATTGTGCCTATTAATTATCCACCCTCCTGTTAATCTCACTCATGTCGACTAGATCTACAGGCGATCTGTTCTCGTTATAAGAAAATGCCCCAGTGGCTCTCTTCCGTACATTCATACAATACTTCTCTGCTCCTTTGTGATTCGTCACTAGCGCTATTCTGATTTATATCAAAAAAACTTTCGGTTAGGTTAGGTAGCTTGATAATCTTTTGCCCACAGAGTTCTGTAGCTGCCTACAACTTTATGTTGAGCAAAAAATTTCCAATTATCAGATCATTGTTCTTCGGTAATTGCCTGTAGCCTACTCCATCCTGCCTATTTTAGTCATCCTAATTGTGTCTCAGTCCAGTGTCACATCAGAGTTTATTTCAGAAGCGGTGGTATTAGATTATGTGGTAACTAATCGTGCAGGGGTTTTCACACTGTATTAGAGGTTTAACCAGTGGCTATGCACTGGGGCACGTGCCCCCCCCCCCCAAAAAAAAAAAAAAATCGAAAAAAGAAAGAAGAAAAGAGGAATAACGGGCTGATTACTTATATTTTTGCTTTGCTTGTCAGAGAATTTTGTAGCCAAAGCGGATAAACAAAACTGTATTTTAACCCTTTTATTTGTCACAGACTTTACGGATATGCCCCCCACCCACCCCGCCGCAGAATCCCGGATCCGCCACTGGTCACACATGACTCTTCACGGATCTCAAAATTACCCGAATTCATTATTGGCCATTTTCCAATTTGTAGATTTATTTAGAATTATTCTTGAATCCCTTTCTCTTCCAATTGTGACTGAATGAAGGTACTGCGATACGGTCATCAGAACAAACACATGTGACACAAGAAAGAAAGGCATTGATTGAGTCTTTTGCTTTGTCATCCTTATCCCGTACTTGCACCCCTCATCACCAAAATTCTAAAGATCATCACCAACAACGTCATCGTTGTCAACATCGTCATTTTAAGAAGAATGGATAAACGAGAATAATAATGACTACTTTGATATTATTTGCGCAAATATCGACCCGAGAATGCTCAAGTCACCTTATATATAACAATTTGTTAATCCTCATTTTAGCTAAACTGCCCGAAGGCGCTGACAGCTTTCGAGAAACACTTCCCACCAGGTACCTATTTACTACACTTGAGTCGAATATGGCCGATGTACATGTAGATTAATGTCTTGCTAAAAGGTCAAGATCATCGCGCAGCTTGGACTCGAACCCAAACTATTTGACCTACAGGCTGGCGACGTATCGATCCACGTACTAGACCACGGCACCTCTCCATGTGCATCATACCAATATTGTAATACCCCATCTCCAATGGTTAATGTATGATTAGACGTTTTGATTTCCTCTCTACAAAATAAAAATGTTCCCAGTAGCACCAACTAAACCGACAAAGGGCTGAACAAAAAAGGTTACATTACCCCGTATGGCCAAGTATCGGGCGGTATGAGTCGGTTAGGCGGTGTTACAGATTTATTATCTAAAAAAAGTTCAGTATTCTCGGCGAACTTTTCAATATATAGCACATGGCTGGGAGACGAGAGACAGATTGCCGAGGGGCGATCGGGTGCCCCTCGGTGAAACGACATGTCATCGGAGATTTCTAACGTAATTCAAAGAATGACTCACGGTGTTTCGCATGGGAAAATCGTTAATTGTGAGGAGGATGGAAAAGGGTTGATGTAGAAAGGTAGGAAGAGAGAGAGAGAGAGAGAGAGAGAGGGAGAGAGAGAGAGAGAGAGAGAGAGGGAGAGTGAGACAGACATACAGAGAGAATGAGAGAGAGAGAGAGAGAGAGAAAAAAAAGGGAGGGGGTAGAGGAGAGCTGAAGGGGGTAAGTTTAACCCAAGTGAAACGAAAACAGAGAAAGAGAGGCAAAGATGTAGAAGTAGAAGAAGGAAAGGAATAAGAAGAAGAAGAAAAAGAAGAAAAAAGAGCAGAAGAGGAAGTAGGAGGAGAAGAAGAGTAGAAAAAAGAAGGAGAGATAGAGGAGATATTGGCATTTATTTACAGCGAAAAAAGCATGATTATAAGAAAACAAAAACATAGAAAAAGTCTGATCAAACAAAACAAACAAACAAATGAAAACATTATGAACTGTGATAAAATGAGAATCAAGGCCTCAATTTGTTTAAAAAGTTCAAAAGGACATTAATCATATCAAACATGGGCACCGTCTTTTGAACAGTTGCGATAAATAACAACTTATTTGCGATTGATTGGAGAACATGCGATTGATTCGGATCAATCGCAGCTCGTGTTAAGACAGGACCCAGTTATACTTACTGATTCCGCAGTATCTTCCCGTCCACTCGTTAGGACATTCACAGAGATGACCGTTTCGCTGATCCACGCAAGTACCTCCATTGTGACACGGAGCGCTTTGGCATTCGTCAATATCTGTTTTTAAGAACATCACGATAGAGAGAGAGAGAGAGAGATAGAGAGAGAGAGAGAGAGAGAAGAAGAAAGAGCGAGAGGTAGACAGATAGATAGAGGGATAGAGAGAGAGAGAGAGAGAGAGAGAGAGAGAAACAAAATGAGTTGGAAATTGTCATCTAATTGTGAGGGACTGGTACTTTGAAAGTATTATTAACTTTTTGCATGTGAATCATAAATTTATTGCCTCACTTTTGCAAGAATGGCAGAATACACCAAAATGAAAGTATTGTATTTTCTCAAAGAACAAAATACTAAAGATTTTAACTAGGAAGTACGACGTAAAGTGGTTAATGTTAACGATGGAGACTGCAGATCCTTCTGGAGTGTTCTAGAATGGAACATATGATATCCGATGTCATCATGTTAGGATAGCTCTTAGTCTAATTTTAGCTATCACTGTTGACTGAACCTTTAAATTTTACACAACATAGAGGTGATATAGAGGTCTCATATTAACAGGAATAAAATGAAAATAGAACAAATAGACAACAAAGAAGATTGAATTATCTTTACAAAAACAAAAAAAAACACTTTGGTGATTAGTATCAATCGCCGGAGACAGCAAATTACAAAGGAATACAGAAATGCATAAAATAGAAACCAGTCACCTAATTTTATGTACGCACAGATAACGGGTATGAATACCTTCATCACTTTCCTAGGACCCACGTGATCTTGTCACGTACGTACAATGACGTCATCGGAGATTCCAAAGGAAACCACAGCGATGTCATGGAGTTCACGATGATAAAAATGGCAATGTTGCGGAACATAAACATCCAAAATAATCTTGTTAACGTGTTCTAATACACTCTGATACATCATTTCCGTGGACCCATTTTTCATTTATTGCTGTTTTTCATCGACTTTACATCATTGTTTGAACTGTTGACTAGCGACTTGTTTTACTACAAAGACTAGGGAATTGATCAACTGGTAAAGGTTTTATAATTGCAATTATGCTCCAATTGTATTGTCGATGATCATTTAAAATGTAACTTCGAGTTGTGGCCGGGATACAAGATTCTGTGGCAAACTATAACAATGTCATTCTGAACGGTTCATTACGCATAACATGTATTCCTTAAAAGCGCGAAACAATTACATATGCAAATTTTGCTTACAAGCTGCACAAACTAAAATCAAACTAGAAAGAAACCCCCAAAGAAACAATACCAACCGAATCAACAAAAAGCAGTAACACGCATTTAGGACCATGTGCTACATTGCTTGGAATCACTCATTCGATTTTATCGATTTCGCTTGCATGCTTAAATATCACTCTGCTATTTTCAATTTTGCTAACAAGTCCATTTAGCAGATATCATTTAGCTTTGGTCATGAACGGCTGTCTTTTTAGATGTTGTGCAAACCTTCTTTTCTGTCATTACCCAAAACTCAAGGCTACCTTTAAAACATTCGCTTTGATCGTCTCTGAAAAGAGTCACCGGTTTCATCCATCTGCTGCGTAGGTACATCATATTGCGCTATTCCTACCATACCCACATGGGCTTTCAACGGAAATCCCCAAGGACGTGATGAACATGTCATAAGCTTTCGCTTTACCACTCGAATCCTGACTCGGTTATCTTGATAATAATTTGTCACAGATGGTAAATATCATAACGATTATTTATTAAAGGTGGATAGGTAATGACCGAAATGGGAAACCCATTCGGATTCTAACATAATCACAATCTGACAATGAATTTTAAAAACTACAAATACAAATACATACGTCTCCCTAAGGCATTTTCAAACAAAGTTAAGAATCGCTGCGTATATTCTCGCTAGTCAAGATTACACACAGGAGCGAAATCGCCAAACATTATGCACGTTGCATTGGAAGCGTCATTTTTCTGACGTAACGATACGTCAATGACAGGCAACTAGTGGCAAGGTCGTTGATGCGCTATGTTGGAGCGTCATCGTACAGACAGTAAGTGATAACAGAAAGAAAATGCAAGCACTGCGGTTTAAAATGGCACAATTGCGTTGGTATTATTAAAAATGACGCCTCATGCATTAGAATAGAGATCTTTTTGTATGTGACTACGCTACCTATTATGCGCAAACTTCAGCAACTTCTTTATAAATATATAAATATTTTGTGCGTCTACTCATTAGCCTATTTAACATATCACTGCTTAGATTAATTGTAGATATTTTCTCTCCAATTTAATTTCTTCACCCCAATTCAAGATTGACTTTAACAACAAAACTGACTGGCTATCACCATTCGGATGATGGTTAGGTTGGAACGTGCGCAATTTTGTCACGAATGCGGTGATTTTCATTTTGGTAAAATATTCTTAAGGCAATTCCAAAGAGAGACACCACGTGCACATATTTCTTAAAATATATCGGAAAGAATAATGTAATCATCTCCGTCGTACTAATCTCATTCGGAAATTGGTCATGAGGTATAACGAATGTACTTCACACGCTAGCTGCATGTGGTTTTAAGAAATGCCTGCAGATGTTGATAATGCATTATTATTATTATTATTATTTATTCGGCAAAACAAAGTGTATACAGAGGATTACATAGAAGAACAAATCATACAAAACAAAGGATGAAAATCACCGTGATTCCCATGAGCATGAGGTATTTGACAGTATAAACGCGCCTAATTTGGTCGACGTAGCCTTTTAAACGTATAGTTTCAACTGCAGGTCAATACGTAATGACAATAATTTGAAATTAAACGATGTTAAAGATGATATTGCTTCCTACAGGTAAGTTCCTCTATTGACCTTTAAACTTCTAATTTTGGAAGCAATCATTCGCACATCGGCAAAATAGCTTGTGTTTCTCACATTACAAACCTGATAAACGCCGAAAATTTGTTCTCGGGAAACCGTCTATTATCGGTCGCAAATATATCCATCGTCATTGATACGACAGATATCCGGAGTATGTGGGAGAAACCGTTAATCTGTCAGTTAGAAATGGGCATTGACGTTATGATGAGACGTCAGAAAATGATTTGATTTTGATAATGAAAGGAGTCGATAAAAGTGAGAAAGTTGGCATAACGGGAGGTGGGGGAGACGAACAAGGAGAGAAACAAAATATGTATGTGCGTATGTGTGTGTGTGTGTGTGCAGTGGCGGATCCAGGGGTGGGCCGAAACGGCCGCGGCCCCCCCTATTGGCGAAGCAAAAAAAAATTGAGAAGGAAAAAAGAGAAAGAAAAAAAGAAGGAAAAAAAAGGGGGAAAAAGGAGAAGATAAAAGAAAAGAGAACAAAAAAGTAAAGAAAAGAGAGAGAGTTCAAAAAAGAGGAAAGAAAAAGAAGAGAGGAGCCGGGGAGAAAGAAAGACAACGAAATGGCACTAAAATTTAGTGACAGTAACGACGAATAAGGGAAAGACAAGGGGAAGGGGGGTGCGTGAAGGCGGATGCATTGAGGGGAGGGGGGGGGGGGGGGAGGGGTGACTGGCTGTATTCTTATTTTTAGGTTATGCGAAACTGAGTCGAAATTATGCTTCTTTTCAAAACAATCTTAGCATGCTTGTTTATGTTAAGCCGGAGTGCATGAAAAGGTTAGTGTAGAAACACTTCTGAAAAGGCCGCGCCCGGCCCCTCCAAAGAACGGCAGAATGGTAATCTATAAATTATGGGGTCATTCTTGATGGCTTTGGAGTCGTTATTAAGGAGGGGGCCGGCCCTACTCAAATGGTAGTGACCGTAACGATGGATAAGGAAATAAGGAGGAAGGGATGCACATGCAGGCGCGTACGCAGGGGGAGGGGGAGGGGGGAGGGGGAGGGGGAGGGGGAGGGGGGAGGGGGGAGGGGGAGGGGGAGGGGGAGGGGGAGGGGGGGGGTCGAACCCCCCTCAAATTTTTGTCAAGTTGTCAAGTTGGTCCTGATGTGTATAATGCGTAGACCAGGGGTTCTCAAACTTTTTCTTTGACGGTCCAGAAGCGATTTCTATGAAAGCTGTAAGGTCCGAAATGACACTTGTATACTGAAGATAATGAGGCATGTTTTTGGTCTATATCTGATCCAAGGAGAATTGTTACAGTTTAAAAAACAGAACCGCCAGTGCTTCCACTCGTTTAAATAGAGTTTCCTGAAAAAGAACACCCAATATCCTGGAATTCGAAAGAATTTTCTTAAAACTTTCAAAATGCCTCTTACTTGGATTTCTTATTTGGATGAATCGCTATGACCAGCGCTCAAAATACACGGGGGCGGTGGGAGATTCGCCCCCGTGAGCTACATAATCGCCCCCGTCAGGTTGCTCACGGGGGCGATTGCAAAATTAAAAATCGCCCCCGTGGAATTATAAAATAAAGATTTTCTTTTCTGTTATAACTTTAACACAATATTGAGTTTCAATTTTCAAATGAAATGGAACTTAGATTAGCGTGCAAGATTTCTTGTTTTATGATTATTACCGATTCAGCTCACAGTGCAGTGCCGCCGTCAGCAGTGGTTATAGGCCTACTGCGCCCTTAGTAGCGGTACGTGTGCACGCTGCCGCGCTATGTCTGCTGGAGCTGGAGGCGATCGCGCAAGGGCAGAAACATGGTCATGGAGAAGTTTTTCGTTGTGAAAGCGTTAACCCGCTGAAATCTGGTGATTTCAAATGACTAGCAAATAATGAACCTCGACCAGTAAATCAATATTAGGGACCTTTAGATTTGCATGATGGGAACGTGGACTGAAACGTGTGACCTCCTTTTAAGGCAGTGCCAGTGCTTAAAAGGACGTGACATGTGACTGCCAGTGCCTTAAAAGGACGTAACACGTCCACGTCCACGCAAATCTAAAAGTCCCTATTGAGAAGAAGAGGAAGACCAAGATGTCGTGGAATGATATGGTAACATGGGCAGATATACGGGGGGGGGGGGGGGGGGTTAGGGGTTTAACCCCCTCCTCCCACCCCCTTGGGCTGCCAAGTGAAAATGTGATATTAAAGCGGGGGGGGGGGGTGCTGGAGAGGAGGACTACTAATCTATTTTATTTTTTTCATGGGGGGGGGGGGGAGTGAAGCGCCGTTTTAGCATGACTTTCTTTTTAACTCTTACTTTCACCTATCTCAGATAACCCTAAGTTTTTGGTTGCTGCTTTATATGTAGTTGATAATGCATGATTAAAGTAAAGAGAGAGAGAGAGAGAGAGAGAGAACCACCATCATTTTGCAATGGTTCAGGGTTCGTGTTATGTATATTTGAAACCATTTCTTAGCGTCTCAACCCTAACAAAATGGCAAAACTATTTTTGAGGAAAAGCATTATACTGAATTAAATAAAGACAATGTGGTATTTGTATAGAGGTATTCCAAAATGACATTCTGATAATCAACATTTGTTCTGGTATCATAATGTATATACGCATAATACAACTGATCTTTATGATTTCTTAACGTGACATAGCTTCTTTTCCCCCTGCAAACAAAAAAGAAAACAAGGTTATTTAATAAAAGGATCATGCGACAAATAATCCTTGTGATTCAAATTGATGCAAGGATTTTTTTTGAATAAGCAATGCTTTTCACCAGAATCTTCTTTGTAAAAACGACTTTTACAAATCTCAGCCATGCAAATCTGCCACTGTGTTGTAAGATCACTTTCAGATTAGGAGAAGTGTATTCTTTAATGAGTATTTTACATTGAATGGAACGTCTCAACTCAGTAAGCATGACTGAGATTTGTAAAAGTTGTTTTTACAAAGAAGATTCGGGTGAATAGCAGTGCTTATTCAAACAAATATTCGCATCAATTTGAATCACAATCATTATTTGTCGCTTAATCCCTTTTAATGACCTTGTTTTCTTTCTCGTTTGCAAGGGGAGAAGAAGATATGTCACGTTAAAGACATCATAAAGATCAGTGTTGTATGTGTATATATTATATACACAGGCCAGTAACAGCTATGTAGCTTGTAAATTTGTAAGAGGGAAAATGCTGATTGGAATGATAATGATGAAATAGCAAATAATTGAGGAGTATCATAGGTACCAATTCAATGGATATTTGTATAAAAAAGAGCCCCCGTTAGTACTAAAAGAGCCCCCGTGAGAAGGCTCACGGGGGCTCTTTTTTGGGGGGAAGAGCCCCCGTGGACAAAAAATTAATTTGAGCCCTGCTCTCGAGTTAATTTGACTTTAAAGAGCAAGTGTTTCTAAGATATAAAGAGAGATTATTTCTTCAATGAAGTGAAAGGACTCTTGAAAATAAAATAGCCCTTTCATTTTAGAAATAAACTCTAATCCATCCCTTGATATTTAAATTGCACTGCTCCTACTTCGTGCTTTGTTCACACTCTCCCTGTTCTATAAAGGGTGTTTTCTCTATTTGATCATCAACAGAAGCAAAATGCTAGGCCACGAACTTTTCGAAGCGTGACCAGATTCTAAGTATGCTTAAATGGGGGCATTGATGTATGTAGAAAAAACAGGATTAAGATCCCATGCAACGCTTCGAAATTTAAAAGAAGAATAAGAAAAATAAATGTGAGATTTCACCTTTATGTCTAGACGTTGCATAATGCAATTCGTTTTGGTATTTTAATTCCATCTCAGAGTGATTATTTCTTAAATGAAGTGAAAGGACTCTTGAAAATAAAATAGCCCTTTCAGTTTCATTTCATTTTAGAAATAAACTCTAATCCATCCTTTGATATTTAAACTGCACTACTCCTACTGTGTGCTTTTTCACACTCTCCCTGATCTATAATTTATAAAGACTGCTTTCTTTATTTGGTCATCAACAGAAGCGAAAGGCTAGGCCACGAACTTTTCGAAGCGTGACCAGATTCCAAGTATGCTTAAATGGGGGCATTAATGTATGTAGAAAAAAAACAGGATTAAGATCCCATGCAACGTTTCGAAATTTAAAAGAAGAATAAGAAAAATAAAGTTGAGATTCAACCTTTATGTCTAGACGTTGCATAATGCAATTCGTTTTGGTATTTTATTCCATCTCAGAGTGATTATAGAAGTTATTTTTTAAGGATAATAAAGATAAAGCTGTCCGGGTTTTTTTAAAGATAATGCGTCAAAACAAATCGAACAAGCTGTTTATTTCTTTATTCATGGTCTGTTTCTACTGTTTATCTTTTTTCCTTGCCAATCCTCGAAAACGAATATATTATGCATTTCACAGAGGAAAGTTTGCATTTTGATGAAACATATGGGCGCAGGCCAAGATTTAAACCCACTCAAGTGTAAATTTGGCGCATCTTCACTGATCTTCTTCAACTAGGAAATGGACTTCATTGTAGCCTTAGGACAGGATGGTGAAATAAAATTTTATAAAAGAACATCATAATCAGATTATCCGACCCCGGAAACCCCATGAATTCATCAACTTTTATCATACTGGTCCTTTTCCTTTTGAAACTACGCTTGACCTTTAACTCGGATGGCAGCCATTTTTTATTTGGCCAATATGGCCAGCATGACAGCCCCAAGGAGACCTGCAATATTGAAACAAGCAACATCATAATCAGATTCCCTGACCCAGAAAACCCCCTTACTATATAATTTTTTTTTATCTCTTTTAGCTTTTTTAGCTCTTTTCCTTTTGGAACTACTATTGATCTGTAACTATCAAATGGCGGCCATTTTGGATTTGACCAATATTACCAGTATGACCCGAGGAGATCTCAAATCGATGAAAGAATATCATAATCAGATTCTCTGACCCCGAAAACCCCATAAATATATAAACTTGTATCATACTAGCCCATTTTCTTTCGTAACTACACTTGACCTGTAACTATCAGATGGCGGCCATTTTGGATTTGACCAATATGACCAGTATGGCAGCCCCAAGGAGATCTTAAATTGATGAAAGAATATCATAATCAGATTCTCTGACCCCCCAAACCCCATAAATATATAAACTATTATCATACAACCGCTTTTCCTTTTGGAACTACGCTTGACCTTTAACTCAGATGGCGGCCATTTTGGATTTACCCAATATGGCATACCCAGAGGGAAGAAGAAATCGTCCGGAAGAAATCGTAAAGGTATGGTATAATCTACCTCTGGGCCGAATTTGGTGCTTTTAGAAGAATCTGCACCAAACAACCCCTATTTAGCCCTAACAGCCTCCACTATATTGACTATGTATATATGCGGACTAGAGTACGGACATTCGGTGCGGCAGGCGGACTATTGGTGCGAGACCTCTTCCGCACGGATTGTTCGTCAGACATTTGAGGCGCGCACGGAATGTCCGACACGGACATTCTGCGCGGATAAAATCCGCACCGATCGTCCGCTCTCGATCAATCTCTAATAGTCGGACGATCGGTGCGGGTTACATTCTACGCGGTCACACCGGCCATACGTAAATGGCAGTGACGGTAACGACGAATTAGGAGGAAGGGGTGCATTGGGGATGATCATACTATCATTTTAGAGTGTGCAATCTGGGTCAGAATCCAGCATAATATATTTATAAAAAAAGAGGTTCACATAAAAGCACTTATGATAAAGCCGCGCCCGGCCCCTACAACATCATTTTGGATTTTCAGATGATGGGGCGGGTGGCAGGGGTAGGGGGCAAAGTTCGCCCCACTCTTCAAGTACCCCCCCCCCCCCCAAAGGGCCACTTTCACTTTGTAAAGAAGTGCCCCTTCCCCTTTTTAACTCGGATAAGCGCACATTTCACCAACACATGTGCCCCTTTCCTATCTGATAAGGGCTATTTAGAAAAATGAGGCCCTTCATAAATAAAAAGTGTCCCTTTTCATCTCTGGTAAATGACCATTTTCATATATATGAAGTTAATTCGTTTCACTTCAGTGCGCTCTTCACTTCCGATAATTGCCCCTATTCGAATCTGAGAGATGCTCATTTTACTTTGAAAAGTACCCCTTCCCCTCCTGATAAGTACTCTTTTCATCTATGATGGGTGCCCATTTTCACCTTTGCTAACTGCCCTTTAATTTTGAATCGTGCCCCTTTTCCTTTCTATATAGGGACCTATCCCCTTTTCATAAATGCCCCTTTTCACCTCTGATAAATCAATTTCTGATGGATGCCCCTTTTCCGTCGACAAATGCCCGTTTCCCATACTCATAAGTGCCCTATCTCATTTCTGGTGAGTGCCTCCTTTCAGGTGTAAGAAGTGCCCAGTTTGAACCTTTGATAATTACTCTTTGTACCTTGACACATGCTCCTTTTCTTTTCTAATAAGTGTCTTTATCCCTTTCGATATGTGTCCCCTTAACCTCTCATCATCGAAGGGGGGGGGCACGGGGGGGGGGGCACGTGCCCCCCTAACCTGCTCATCATTAGTCTTGCACCTAATTTAAAGCGACTAAGAGTAATTTCCCCTAAAGCTCGCTCGCTCGCTCGCATTTATAGATGATACAATTATATGTCACTTTAAAGGTAATACAAAGTTTTGGTATGGGGTCATGAATTTCGTTCAAATGAACATATTGGATGCATATGCGATCCTACAATATTCAGTGATCTTTGTCGAGGTCTAAATGGACTCTAAATTTATGAAATTGTAAATAATAAACACATTATGTTGTATAGCTCCCTCTCGAGGTCAAGATATTAATTAGGATATAAAACAATGTTTCTTGACTAAAAATCGACCGATTATATATTCCCGTTCGGAAAGTATAAAGCACAACTACATATTCTGAGATTTTCATGGTCGCAGCTACTATTGTACGGCCGTAGGAGCTATTTGAAATTTATCAAAATTTACCGGGAGCACCGGTAAATCTTTATATTCAATATTTCTCGAAAGCAGAAGTGTTTTAGGGGCTAACATTTCTAGTGCTTTTAATACATCCACAGGGGCATCCAAATATATCAAAATTGTAAAGATTCACTATCCACCCATTTTTTTAGATTTACCAAAACTTTGTAATACCTTTAAAACAAATGTTTTTTCAGTCTTCCGTGATGCTTATAACCCCATCATGATTTGTTTTTTTTCCTCTTTATAAGATGTAATTTTTCACTCTACGACCTCACAGATCTTACATTTTTTTCTCGCTCGCTTTGCTCGCTCGCAAATGAATATTCAGATAATCACACTTAGCCGAAAGTGTGATGCTTAAGCAATAACTTGTATGATATATAAAGAAAAACAAATATTGAAATCGTCCCTGATAATGGGATCACAATGAAAGGGTATATACCAATGTCTAAAAACATGTATATTTTCGCTTTGAGATTTCGCTTTGTAGGTGCCCTTTTTTGTTGGTGCTTTCCACTTTGGAAATAGCTCCTCCGCCCCTGCTTACGCATTAGCGCCAGCGTTAATTTCACGCTTGCGCGCACAGGGTGTGTGTGTGGGGGGGGGGGGGTTCCTCTCTAGCTCTGAAGCTGATTTTTTTGTTTTACCTAGATTCGTGCGATTCGGTTAATACTTTTAGAGGGAGTCTGAGGGGTGATGTGCCCCCCTCTGAAGCTGACATTTTTTTGGATTTTTGAAACTGGATTCGTGCGTTTTGGTTAACAATTTTTTGGGGAGTCTGATTTGATTTCAAAACACCTGCAGTTAATGCGTGATGGTGTTGCAGCCTCTCTTTCCCCGAAAATTTAAAAATTACCAATATGCATTTGTTATATCTTATCTCGTATATTTTGGTGACAATTAACACTTTTCACAACATACATAAGCTCAAATTTCTGCTCACTCGTCAAATTATTAAACCAGGAAATAGATATTGGGGCAAGAGGCTTCAGCCCCCACTGATGGAAATGTCAAAAAAAAATTGCGCGCGAGCATAACTTGAAAACGGGGAATGTTGATATCGGACAAGAGATGTGGCGTGAGCATGTCCCCTTTCCAAAATAATTGTGCCCGTTTGTAGGTACCAATACACTATTAAAGTACAGTGCTTCTAATATGACCTTGTCAGTATTGGTAAGTTTATATAACGGTCTGCGCGAATTTCGAATTTCCGGCCCCCCCTATTGGAAAATCCTGGATCCGCGCCTGTGTGTGTGTGTGTGAGAGAGAGAGAGAGAGAGAGAAAAAGGGGGGGGGGGGAAGAGAGAAACAGGAACAGTAACAGTGTGAGAGAGAACGGAAGAAAGAGCAACAGAGCGACAGAGAAGAGAGGGAGAGAGAGAGAGAAAGTAATAGAGAGATAAAGAGAGAAAACAGAGTGTTTCAAAATAAGCAAACAAATCATAATATTACTTCCCAAAGAAAGAACGCCTTTGAAAAAGTAAATAGCTGGAAACAATCAGCATTGATCAGGGTATAGACTTTCTCATCTTTTTTTTTGGGGGGGGGGGTAGAGGTTATGTTCCCCTTCTTTTTTTTTCTTCTAAGATCCATTTCTATTGCCCTATTCTCTATCAATTTCTCTATCCATATACCACTCTCTTCCTGGTTATTCCTCTCATGCAGTTTCATTTCCCCCATTTCTCCCACTGACAATCAAGTTATGGCTAGTTATATTTTTGCTCTTAGTCATTACCGCTCGTTTGGAGGGAAAAGGATGCCTCAAGTCCATGTCTGAAGGACGAAATTCACAATCCCCAGATCGCTTCAAAATCTTAACTTTCTATAAGATGTCAGCGATTAACAAGCATGATGCCATCGTGACGCAAGCTATACTTCAGCTCAGATAAGACCTTCTTCAAGGCTGCTGAACGAAACTTGAAACAATTTTTTAAAATTTTACCGCGTCGTTTTTTTCTTCTTCCTTCTTTCTATTTATTAAGGCTGGTTGTTGTATCTTTAGGAAAAGATACATTCGGAATCTCACAGGATGCGTTCAAGAAGAAAGAATCGGGCCATTTGAAAATTACCCAAACAATAGATATATAGGAATCTGAATGTAAATAACGTTGTTAAAAAAAATCCGAATCTGAAGTTCTAAGAAAGTCCCACAAAATCTGTAGAAACAGTCAATTTAAAATTGAGATGGGAGAGGGAAAAGGGAACATAAACAAATAATACACTCCCTCCCACATGCAAATTAAAAATCTTGTTAATTCGTGTTTTATCCACCGAGTAAGACCGGTGCCCCCATTTAATGATGGGGCCCCCATTCGCTTAGACGCGCGCTACACCACGGTAACTGATAAACAAGAAGCCCCTTTCCACGTTGTAACGAGTCACCACACCGCAATGAGCGAGTAAATTAAGCCCGACTTTGTTCCAAGGACCGCATGTAATTTTTGGAACATCATACACGCATCATTATGGATTTATGTTGTGTGATGCGATGATCATATTAATCCGTAGGGTATTTGAAAAAGCTAGGATAACTTCTCTTAAAAGAGCGCCTAGTCATCGATCTATACACCCAGAAGATTCGCTTAGATTCAATTGCCCTTGGGTTTTGAGTTGACTGGGGTGCATTCCCGAGATCTCAAAATCTAAGTGACTTTTAATAAAGTAATTAAAGGTATATTTGAAATCAAAATTACCACAACATTTCCCGTGTTTGTTTTAAAGTTTAATTGCAAATCGGTATGGGTATAGTTGATTTAAACATCACGTGGCTTTCAATTTTGCTGATGCTTGATATAGTTTAAGATGTGTTAAGAGTACCCGGCAACAACTACAACATCATTGAAGCAATATTTTAAAGTTTTAGGTAAAACATTATTAATGTTTTACCTAAGACTTGAAATATACTGTTTGAAAATCAAATACATATTCTTCATGGTTAATGCTATATAAAAAGGGTTAACCCATGGTCTCTAGGCTGTTGCTCGACCGATTTGATTGGAGGGGAAGGGGGTAGGCGGGAGGGGGGGGGGGGGGGGGAGATGGTCTAACTTAATTAACCGACAATTTCGTCGAAAAAATCAACAAACCCCACCCCGGATTTAATTGGTTTCGGTTCGCCGACATTGGCTAAAATAACAACGATAAAAGTGTGAAACTTACGAAAAAGTGAAAATGTATTTTGCGGGAGCGGGAGATGGGATAGCTTACAATTCACAATGTGGATACACGTTTCCGGCCACTTTACATTAAAAAGGCGTTATGACTCTGCACAAGTTTCGAACGTGAAATTCTACTTGCCAAAGTGAGGAAATGGAACAAGATGGAACAGAATGACTTTTTAAACACAAAGTGTGCCAATTAAATCTTTAGAAATCTTGCCTCTTGGATTTCAACCAAACAATAAATATAGCGAATATTAGATTAAGAGATCTGGAAAGGCGAGTTTCATGATTATGATCAAGCAATGTCAGAGCAAATCCTCTTCTTAAATCCTTAAAAAATGTTGAATAATCCTTGAAATTGGCAAAGTAAAAACATTTTGATGAAATAATATTATTTCTTTCCTTTTGAAGGGAATCCAGCCTCCTAGAGTTGCTTCTTATTTTTCGTCAGTCATCTGTAATATGTTATTGTAGATAAAACATAATCGAAAGTGTAATACCGGACTGATCAATATAGTTGAGTTCGATTTATGCATTTGTCAGCACTACAAATTGACTATGTCCGATTTCCATAATTGTATAAGTTTGTGCATCGCGTTTGCTTGATCTTATGAGGCGGATGAAGTACAAATTAACAAGGCTACTAATGTTATATTGCTCCCTTGCTGTGAGGTTCCAAGCCAACGTGTCATGTGCTTCTTAGGACTAGAAAAGTCCACTAAATGTTCCTCAAAAGCACGCATAATGGCACATTTGGAAAAACCTGAACCGACACAAAAGTACATGACAGAATAGGAATAAATATGTTTCCTCAATAGACAACATCTTGCATTTACAAAGAAGCCCCTCAATATTGCATTATACATGATGATTCTCTTTATACAGATTCAGAAAGCGCAAATACGATTTCATCGTTAGCATTCGGTATATCTTTAACACTTTCGAGCGCATGTCATAATGTAATATACAAGGAATGTGCGAATTGATCACTTCCATGTACTAGTACTTCACACCTGCATGATAACAAGAAGGGATGTGAGGAAGGTGTGAACGGGATGTGAACGCACCCTCGAACACATATAATAACCCTCCTGGATGAAATGTTCGAGAAGGTCATAAAACGAGGGGATAGTGTGAGATAGGGTTGTTCACTTCGCTTTTCACTCCATCCCTACTCTATCTCTCCCTCAATTCATTTTTTGGTGAGGGCAGGAGGGGGGGGGGGGGATCTAATGCTCACTATGACCCCGTAGCTAGTCAGGTGATGCCCCTAAAATTCTACCTTAGCCGGTTCCAGACGCTCATTCTTCATGATTTGTTTAGTCTGGCTGTGTGAATGTGCTTTAAGAAACGGGTTGGAGGATATTCGCAACGGATGTGCTTGCCTAGAGGAGAGGTGACGTCACCGAGAAAACTCTGGAGAAAAATGTATTTCTGGGCATGTCCAGTCTTTCGAAATAGCAGACAAAATAAATGAAAAGGAATACACCTGTACTAGCTCTTGATTTAATTACGATAAGGGGACCTTTTTCCATCGAACTTAAATTTTCCTGCATACAAGAAGTCCCCCGTTCCTTCGTTCCTCTGTCATTTGTCTTAACTTTTAAAACACTACATGGCGCAATACTTTTATTACAAAAGGGAACCTCACCCCTTTAATGAAATTGTCCATGTTTCCTTTCTTTAAATCTCTTGTCCAACTCCAAGACTGATTAAACATGATTAAACAAGGCCTGGATTTAATCCACGAATATCAGAAAAAGTAATATGACTTTTAGTTTTAAGCAGTGTTGGTGAAGAGAATTATAGAGAAACGATTATCATTATATGACATCCTACTTAAGCAAATACAATAACTAAACAGCCCAAAAGAAGTGAGAGAGAATAATTTCTTCAAAAATTTGCTGATGATCATCCCAATCTTAAACAGATAATTACTTTTTTTGTAATTTTAAACTTCACTTCATGAGAAGTGTTCATTATTACAGAGACAGTTACTGATAGGTAAATATAACATATTAAGTCCACATAATATAAAGACAACTAGACCGAGATGATTTTTTTTCTTCTTCAAAATATGTTCACGATTAGGTGCTCACACACTGGAAAGAATTTTTCTTGTCATTATACTCCGTTAACAACGGATTGCTGCTTAGCTGTATAGCAAAAGAGGGCGATATAGGACAACCCAAAACCAAAAGCTCGCCTGTGCATACTGATAAGGTCTGGTTTCGAAGCCGCAAGGTTCTTTGCCATCCGATGAATAATGCCAATACTGGAAATAGACCAATATTTTCTAGAAATGTTTTTGGACTCTATTTGTGACCATTAGTCACTGTTGAAACTCCTTTATTAACCTTACAGATAGCAAGGCCAACACAGGCTCTTGGAAATTCTTCAAATATAACACTGAAAATACACTGATTAATAACAGGCTTTTAACCTTGAGTGCCAAGTCTGTGACTTGACATTTTATGTCATAATAATAATCCATATTAATATTTCCCAAGGGAAGTTAAGTACACTCTAAAAACTAAAATGTTAAATCTCAATTTAAAAGGGCCGAGGAGTGACCACTCTTTCAAAATGTCAGATTGTAACTTTTAACCTGCTAGATTTAACCTTTATAGTGTTGGATCGAGCATGTTCAAAGTGTTAATCCACCATTTTAAAAGAATGGTCACTCCTCGGCCCTTTTAAATGGTGATTTAACATTTCAGTTTTTACAGTGTAGGTTTCAAAACGGTATGAAGTCAAACCAGTGTTAAGTAGTCTGTATAAATGAAGTTATAATCATGTTTACAATAGGGAAATAATGATATTCTTTAGCTTCCCCGATGGATGAGTACAAACGATAATTTTAATTTGACTATTACGTAACTAAGGACTACTATTTGTGTACTAATATCATGATTTGTCTATTTTTCCCTGTCGTTAAGTTTCACTAATCTATTCTCTCTGATGTCCTGCTTTCTTTCAGGCCAACTATCTATTAAGATCAGAATTTCCCTTTAAGTGCTCGAACCATTCAACTAGGCCATTTTGTTTTTACACATGATATTTTCGATATGATATGGAGCAAGATATATAATACAGGTCTTGACTGTTTACAGGTTGAATAGTCCGTTGCTTTGCAATAATCTGTATGATTTTGTTATTCCACCTATTCATAATCTCGGGGAAGCGTTTAGCTTAACCAACGCTTCGTTCAAATCCATATTCCGAGGTTTGATTTGGCCTGGGGCAGGGCCAGAGCCAAGCGAAACCCCGATTTCCGAGCAGCGAGGAAGAGCTGGCTTTGCGCACCTGTCCAGAAAGCAGTTGGAATTAGTCCAGGGATTTTGTGAGCTTAACATCTATAAATACCTACTGCGGCGACGGATCTATGAACACGAGTTATTGCGTCCAATTTCCTTCCCCATTAGCCGGTTTGGTAAGCCATCTCGTGTCGTGATCGGATCATATCTACAGGCAGGATTTGTTATTCTGAATCTTTTAAGATTAACAACGAAGCGATCGCTGACAGCAAATATTAAGTACGATGAAGGTATCAATAGATACATAGGGATCGGATCCGATAATTCAGAATGTTTTTACCCTACCAGAAGCAATGCTAGACCAGACTGATAGTCGAGAGGGGGGGGGGGGGGGGGGAAGAGCTTGCCTACAGATTAGTCGAACATTTTCAGCAAAATTGATAAAGGAAGGAAAGAGGTGAACATATTGCAGAAAAGGTTATAAATGATGATCAAGTTTATCAACAAACATCGATATCCAAGGTAATCCCAACAAGCAAGCAAGCACGCAAGAGGGGTCATCATTTTAATTGCAATTACTCGAAAATGATCGAAAATTTCACTTTTGCTGACAGACTTTTCGATTGGAGGGGAATGACTTCTAAACCAAACCCTCTTGTGATCCATGCACTGTTACACCAAAGTTACACCAAGTGTCTTTGAAATCTTGAGGAAGTTGCCCTTGGAGGTCTTGGAGACGTTGTCTTGTGTAATTGAGTCTGACAAGGTATAGGTCAATTCTTCATGAAGGAAATTACTTTGACAGCTTGGCGTAAAGTCGTGATTTACCACAAGGAAAAGTTAGTAAAAATATGCTTTAACGTAGAGGTAAATTCGTTTGGCTTAGTAACGCGGAGGCTCAGAGGGCACCTGTGCTCCATAAAATTGCAGAAGGAAAACGTATAAAGAGAGAGAGAGAGAGAGAGAGAGAGAGAGAGACAGACAGACAGAGAGAGAGAGAGAGAGAGAGAGAGAGAGGGGGGGGGGGGGGGAGAGGGTTGCCAACAATTTGGCTCGTTATTTTTTCAGCAAACTTGATCCCCAATGTGCCAGCAACTTTGCACTGAAAGTGCTTTAAAGATGGTCATGAAGTGTATATCTCAATTGGAAAATATTACTGACTTATAGTCTCATCTCTTTAACATAGTCGTTATGAAAAATAGAAATTTGATTAGAAAGCATTTCAAACTAATGGCTTAGTTGGTAAAAGTAAACAGGAGATCCCTGGTTCAAATCCGGTCAGTGCCTTTTTATTTGATGGTTGCTTTTCTTTCATGCACCACGTGACAAAACTAAGCCTAAATTATATGTATAGATGTATATAGGGATAGTGGGTTGACCAAGCATATACAAAGGCGATATTTTGAAACTGGAATGTTGATACAAATCATTGGCAAATCTAACCCTTTTAAGTTTGTAATTCTTCATAAATGAAAGCATTCTTCATATTCTTAAATGGAGAACACCAGTGTCACCTCTCAGCCTGACAGACGTTTATGGATGTTAATCTTCGAAACTATAGTTTATAATTCCTTTTCAGAAGTAAACAAATAAGAGGAGGGGGGCGGGGGAGGAGAAAAAAAGAAAAAAGACAAAAGAATACAAGTGACCAGGCTATGAATCACTTCTGTCAAAACCTGAATTGTTGCCAAATCCTGGGCTCCCTCCTGACTTTTTTCTTTTGGTATAAGAACCTTGACGCTGCATGCCAAGACACTTTTGCACCAGATCATCCGACACGTGATCAATGACGTCATATCCTGACGCACACATGATATGAAACGCATCGCGAAGAGGGACACTGACTCGTTAAGGTTAAATTTCATAGATAATACATAAATACGGATGAGTTACGTAAAGATGACTAAATCAGTCTCATCATGTTCTATTTGTATTTCACCTTTAAAAAGGGAAAAATGCTCGGATTTTGGGTGAAAGTCAAGGTGGTAAATTGATACTCTTACTCATCATCGTCATCATCAGTCTAAGCCACACTCTCATCCGCAAGTAACCATGGTTATGAGCCTCATCAACATACAATGGAATGTTCATGTAATCATGACTGACAGAGGTAGACAGATCGAATATTTTTTAAAGGGGAGCCACAACTCCGAAAAATATCTTCCAACCTCCGAAAAGGTCATCAATTATGCAGATGCCGAATTTGAGTGATGGAGTGGGGAGGGGATGGGGGAGGGGCAAGTACACATTTGTGGGGCACATATCTTTAGTATTTACGGTATGCAAAATTGGGTTTCATAGAGGACACGCGCCAGTTGCATGATAAGACATAGAATGAACCCCAAAATAAAACAAGAACAAACACTTTAGGAACCAAGCTGAGATTCATGCTTGACTAAACTAAATGGTTGCAGGTTGAGGAAAGGAACAACTTCTTATCTGACAAAAATTACACTGCCGTGACACCGCAATGTATACCAAGTGAGCTGTATTGGAGAGGAACAATGAAAACATGGTCTCTAAACATAGCGTGTCATTAAATACATGCAGTGCCCCCCAAAACAGTCAGACGCAACTTTTGAAACACAGAGAACAAAGACTTCAGAAACGGCGAATATCACATGGTGAATATATAGAGCCCTCATCGCCAGGCAGTGTGTACAAAAGACATGGGGAAAGTCAACCTGCTATTCATAAATCATTTTTGAAAGAAAATAGTGCTGAGGATATATTTATTTCAAAAGCTTGTCATTTGAAAGGTATTTTGATTTACAAGCATTCTGACTTTCGAGGATTTTGAGGATGATTGAGAAACAGCATTATTTTATTCAAAAATCATAAAGTTTGACTTTCACCAGGAAATGCATATGTACACACTGCTTTGCTTTGAACGATGAGGGCTCTGTGTTCACTGTGCGGTATTTACTGTTTTCGAAGTATTTTCCTGTTTTTTTTTAAAGCTGTGAATATTTGATAAATAGAAGAAGATGAATTAATACAAAATAATCAAACAAACGAGCTATTAAGATCGAAGTTGCATACCTATTTCACAATTGAAACCACCAAGTCCTACTTCGCACAGGCAGTCATAACGATTTATGTAGTCAATGCACGTCCCTCCGTTAACACATGGGGCACTTGCACATTCGTCAATATCTGCAAATCAAGAAAAAGAAGAAAAGGAAAAAGAAGAAGGAGAAGAATAAGAAGGAAAAGAAGGAGAAGGAGAAAAGAGGAAGGAGGAGAAGAAGAGGAGGAGGAAAAATATTAAAATAGTGTCTATTTTGATGTAGGGATATAATCACAATGTTTTGTATTGGTTGATGTTTGCTATTTATAAATCTATCCCTGAGTGCTGAATGTAATTGATTTTAGAAATTGTATATATTTTGGTTCAATTTCGAAAATATATCTTCAAGGAAAGATGTATCACGATGGCTACAAATTTCAAAAGTTAACCAGTATTCGTCTTTTTAACTTTGCGTTTTCCGTGTGCAGTGCATGCGATTCTTAACAAAAATGAGTCAATCTCGTTTCACTTTAATCATTTTCTAATTTCAAAGTATAAATCAATTCCGTATGTATTACATAATCAACCATTTCCACTTGCTATACAGTTTATTAAATCAAATAATGTTATGACAAGTATTCAGCAATCTCTTTAAGCTGCATATTCATAGGCTAGTAAATGTTAAAAACTACATAGCGAAATCCATGGAAGCAAAATATTACTGATATTGCATGTTGTGCCGGACCACCCGTATACGCATGCGCAGCTGAAGGCGTTGAAAGCATCAATACAAGTCGCTCCATTTTGGCAGGGAAGGCCGGCGCACTCGTTGATCTCTGTGGAAAGGAAAAGGGAAAATATTAATACATGTATCAGATAAGAAGGAACTTTACATCGTTTCTTGTACATATTAACATATACATATACAAAACTAGAAACATTGAACCTTTCCCACTACGACTACTACTACGACGACGACGAAGAGAACGTCAACTACTATTACTTCGTCTACTACTACTACTACTACTACTTCAAAAAACTGTCAGTAACAAGTATGAAAGAGGGAACCTGAGAGAGAGAGGGACTGTAAAAAGGACAAAAATTAGAATGACGCCTTGCACGTGGCAATTCTTTAAATGACGGAAGACTACGTCAACGGCTTGTGCTGTGTTACTTTGGATTACTGACGCATGCGTTAACTGCCTCCATAAATTTAATTAGCGCAGATAATGACGCAATAAAATTACGCCTCGTGTGCATGAACCGATTCCTAAATACCCCCCCCCCCTCCTGCCAAAACAATTTCTCGCGTCCAGAAAATTAATGCTGTATGATAAGATCTTATAAAATAATGAACAGCAGCTCCTCCTCCTCCTTCTTACCTTCTTCGCAGTTTGTTCCTTCCCATCCATCCAGGCAATTACAAAAGTATAGTGCTTGCCCGATGCCATGGAAACAAGAGCCTCCATTGATACAGGGGTTGCTGTGACACTCGTTAAAATCTGGAGATGATTTGAGGAGATAAAAGTAAAGCAATGAGTCATACAAATTAATTCAGGATCGGTGCCTAGACGCACGTCATTTAGGCAGAGAGAGAGAGAGGGGGAAAGAGGGGGAGAGAGAGAGGAGGAGAAAGAGAGAGAGAGGGAAAGAGAGAGAGAGAAAGAAAGAGAGGGAAAGGGGGGGGGGGGGAGGGGGAGAAAGAGAGAGAGAGAGAGAGAGAGAGAGAGAGAGAGAGAAAGAAAGAAAGAGGGAACAGTCACAGAATGAGTCATGTTAAAGGTATAACAGTTACATAATATATATTGCTTGGCAATATTGTTTCAGTATCGCTGTTAATTAGGTAAGGTAGAAGAGGTTGTTTGTGCAACTAGAAGCAGATTGAAGGTTCCAGGGTTTAAAATGACATTCAATGTTTTTATGATTAAAATTTGTTCGGGCACCAGTGTGTTATACTAGGTCTGAACATAGGAATCTCGCAAGTTAGAGGTGTTGGAAATGAATTACGGAACTAGGAGCTATAAAGGGTTTACGACAAGGTTTCTGCTTTATTATTACGTATGAATCAAGTTTGATTGTGGAAATTGTTTTTATTCTATATGATGTATAAAGAAGAAATGGGGCATCTATGAAACAAAATAAAGCAATACGAAAGACATGCTTAATTGGCTCATCAGAGTCCTCTGTGGGAATCCGCTATTTCGACCCTTTAAATAAATTGATTAAACGTTTGGTGAAGCTATTGCCAACATAACTCAATATGAAAAAGTAAACAAAGTATCAATTATCTAGCAATCACTCAGTTAAATAACAACTAACAAGCAAACAAACATACAAACATACAAAAAAAAAAAAAAGAAAGTGCCCTGTTTACAAAACACTTCTCATGTCTTTACTGTATCGACTTCTCGTTTACATCCTGGGAAAATACTTGGCAAATATCACACAATCTTAAGAAATGTGCTCTTTGGCACCATACCGTGTTCACACGTTACGCCCGTCCATTCTTGGGTGCAATTGCAAACGAAATAACCCGGTTGATCGGTACATGTGCCCCCGTTTGAACACGTCGAATCTGTACATTCATCGATATCTGTGCGAATATTTAGGATGAAAAATAAAATCGTTAACAAATATTAAATAGAATATTCGTCATAGCTTATACAGCAAAGAGATACATAGCCATATCCTAACCCACTTTACACGAGCTACTGATCTGTATCTGCACCTACGCAGTGTCCATACCTTTACAGTGTACACACAAGTAAAGGAGAATAACCGTGTAATGAAATTATGAAAGTGTTCTAGTATTATTTTTTTTTATTTTTATAGAAGAGCATGAATTTATAGAGAAAGTTAAAAAGTGGCAAGCTGAAAAGGCTTCCAGCTGCCAGGGCGTGTCGGGGGAATAATACCCTGAAAAAAAGCAGTTGTCTAATATTCGCCAACTAAATATGATTCTACACTATTAACTATACTCTACGTAATAATACAAAAGATTAAGTCCGTTATTCACGAAAATGCTGTTAAAAAAATGCAAAATGATTCGTTACTATCCTCTGAAAATTAAAATATTCTAATACAAATAATGAATTATTGACGAATTTAGCCCGATCAAGCGAGTTTATTTTCATATTCAAAACTAAAGGACAACATGATTAAACGAAAATTGAATATTTTCTTACCTATTTCACACGTTTCTCCCTCAAATCCTGTCGCGCATGTACAGTTAAAGTGTGTGTCTGTCAATGTACAAGTTGCCCCGTTGAGACAGGGTGCTTCACTGCACTCGTCAACTCCTATGAAATCAAAATTAACGAAAATGCACATTATTAACAGCAGAAATATGATTCTGATTGTAAACACTGAAATTTGTATCGAAATAGTAATATTACATAAAAGGATGAAAGTGAATTATATACAGGAATTACAATATGTGTGAATATTTTGTATAGCCATCAACAACAAAAAGATGACCATGGTATAGCGAGAAAGGGAGATAAAGGGAGGGTAAGAGAGAAAGAGAGAGAGAGAGAGAATAAACATTGTTACCGTTATAAATCAAACGGGGTAATCTTAGGGGGAAAAGATCCACACAAAATAAAATAATTATGATAATTTACGACCCCAGAAAACTTATCTTTATCAGTTCTGCAAAATAAAACATATAGCAAATTAATGTATTATGACCTTATCACAAATGACAAACGTAACATGACCTTATTAAAAATTATCAGTGATGTATATCAACATTAGATTTTTTTAAATAACTAAAAATAAATTTGTTTTTAGAGTGAACATTGGTCTTTAAATGATTTACTTACTATGCTCACACATATTTCCTTCATAATCATCAGTACAGTTGCAAGTTACGTTGTTGAACCCATCCACGCAGGTTCCACCATTCATACAGGGGGCGCTAGAACACTCGTCAATGTCTGCAAAATCAAGCAAATTGAAAATTTCATCAGCATTAATGTTACTCCACATTTGGCGTAGTGACAGGGGAGCGCGGGGTAAAGTGCTACTCCCCATTCGAGTGGTGAAACAAATAATATAGAGAGAAATAAAATGGATAGAAGATAGAAAGGGAAGGGGAGAGGGAGTTGGCAGTTGTCTTGTAAATTCATATTTCATTTTCAGACCTGTTTCTCCTTCCCCATTTGATCCAAACTTATCAAATTTTTCTTGTTATTTGACATTTGAATAGTTATTCTTTTCAGTATTTTAATTTACATTGATTTCCATCATCATCACAATATATACAAATATAAAAGATTGCGTATTATACACATAAAATATAAAGATTTAATGTAAATTGGCATAATCATATTCAAATCTTAAAGAAATTATGAATAGTATGAAAGTATAAACAATTAATAAAAAATGGTGTATCGGTAAAAGCTATTGAGGCTCGACACGAGATATTGAAAGCACCAGTCGCATAAGTAATATTAACATTGGCCGTAATAAATAGGAAATTGAAAAATGTAAATAAATTTCTCCTTTGATATTCTTCCAACTGAGAAAGCTCACCTTCTCCAGGGCCCGATCATATAAAGATTTGCGATTGATTGCAACTTTTTATAAGAAGGCCCAGGAATCAACCTTGTTCATCGCCCTGAGAGTGAGTATATACTTACTTATTTCACAGTCCTCTCCTTCGAAGCCAGGCAGACATGCGCATGTGTACGAGCTATTTCCGTCAGTACACGAGCCTCCATTTAAACAAGGACTTGAGAAACATTCGTCTGCAATCGGAACACAAAAATGATTTCAGTTAGCACACAATATGTAATAAAATACAATCTGATCCATATTACTTTTATGTAGGAAACCATTCATAGACTTTCTGCCTAAGTTGTTGAATTTCACTACAAAAGCTACACACAGTTGTTGTAAGTTTTTTTTGTGTGGCTTCGATTAAGATGCATATAATTACTTGAAATACTAAATCGTAATCACAGAGTGGATAGCGGATTGTATGAGTACAAAGTTCCCTTTAGCCAACAAATGTACTTAAAACCGTTAATCGCAAACTGATTTACACTTATGCTCTGTGAAAATGCAGACGGTGAATGGTTGATCAAATCCTACGTTTAGGTGTATGTTTAAACGCAAGAATCACCGGGTCGTACGACACGTGCTCCGGCGACTCTTTGTCATGTTATCATGTATGTCTTTGCCTATATCTTTTTAAAATCAATCAAATCAAATCAAATCATATCAAACCAATCCTTCGCTCCGCGGCCAAGGCCTGACACTAAATGAATCCCAAACGTTAACCTTGGACCGAATATATTACAACAAAATAACCCTGATCCTAACCCTAAGCATGATCTTAAAAACAATCAAAAACCTAACCCTAACCTTAAAACCCAATCAGATCGTTGATCCAAACCGTAAACTTGACCTTAAACCCATTCGAATCCTAACCCTAACCTTAACCCTATAGCTCTCGAAATAAACCCCGGGACAACTGTCGTTGGAGAAAGTTCCGGATAAGCACTCACCGTCGATACAAGCGACACAACTCTTTTGACAGTGTTCAAGCATCCAGGAGGGGTTTTGGTCACATTCGCCTTCAGCAGCCCATCCCTCACATCTGGGGTCGTTATCCTGACAAACTAGGGTGAGAAAAAGCATAATACACACTAAGATTATTTTGGGTGATTATTTCATAGTTTCCACTTGAGAATATTATCATGTATATATTGCTAAAAAAAGTACTCCGATTAGAGACACTCTAGTATGAATTCATTTATGAAATCCATTTTGCCTAATTAAGGATCATAATGAGAAACAGGAGAAGTTGATCGTGTTAATGTAACGCAATAGTTATACAAACGAACATAAGAATTTTGATTACGAGTAACCATTTGTGAACATTTTTCTCATATTTCATATTCTTACAATTAAAGGGAATTAGAAGTGTAAAAGAACAATGCAAAAGAAAAGAAAAGAAAGAAGGAATTAGGAAAATAAGTACGGGGAGGGGGGACTAGCGGTTTGAAATTTCATACTAAAATTATGGTGGAACAATGGGGAATCGATTAAAAGAATGTTGAAGAAGTTCTGAGTGGTTGTAAAGAAGTGGCGTAACAAAACACTCCAGCGGTTTGAAATTTCATACCAAAATTATGGTGGTAGAATATGGGGGAATCGATTAGGAGAATGTTGAAGAAGTCCTGAGTAGTTGAAAAGAATTTGAATTGCTTCATTTTGAAAGTTTTAAGAGCGTTCTTCTTTGTCATTATTGCCTACCGAAATCTTTGCACACTCCACAGCTTAACCCGCAGTACACGAGCATGTAGTTCGGGTTCTTTTCACACTCACGGGATCCAGCCCAGAAGGCACAGCTACGGTGTTGGTCGGTACATGCTAATTTTGAAGGAATATTTGAGGAATTAGTAGATTTGTAAAACCAACAATAACATAGAAAAACAATCGGTTAACAATAAATATTCATAAAAACAGCAATGATGATAATTTGGTCCTTTTTCAAAAGATTCAGATTTTTCCAACCATGGGTCTAAAATCACGTTTACCAAAGTAAAAGCGTCGACTTCATACTAACCTCCTTTTTAACCGATTTTAAACCGATTTTAAACTCCAAAAATAACTTACTTTCAATAGAAGCAGAACAATCAGACAAACCAATCAAAAAAGTTTGAGCAAAATCTGACAACTATTAAGAAAGTTATGAGCTCTTAATTACATGAAAAACTTTGAAAATCACAAGACAAATTGGCAACCACTCATGAGTCTGTAACGTCATGTCCTTACTATCCACTAATTATTTTCTTTATATTGATAATATAAATTTCCTATTTTCTCCCTAAGAATCTAATTTCTTCACACCAGCATCCAAGTTAGATTGATAGTATAATTATGTTTTTGTTTGGATGCACTAATATAGAGTAATTGTTTCCAGTTAAATCATAAAAAATGTGAAGTTCGATAAACTATTTATATACAAATCAATAATTATGAATATACAATATTCAGAAAATAGTATCAATTCTTCAAAGCTCATAAAAGATTTTGTGAAATATCATGCACGCAATATGATACCAATTATATAACCTGGGCAAAGGCATGGGGAAATCAAGTTTTGGGGGATAAAAAGTAATGAAATTAAACTGTATAAAGCAATTGATAAATAGTGAGGACATGACGTTACAAACTGATAACCATATTGGCAATTTGTGTTGTGATTCTAATCGTTCTATAGTTTAACATACTCAAAAATTCATAATTTTCTTACTAGTTATCCGATTTGCTCAACATTTTTTTTTGATTGGTTTGTCTGATTTTTCTGCTTCTATTGAAAGTAAGTTATTTTTGGAGTGGACTTGCCCTTTAAAGAAAAACCTAAGCCCATCGTCGTGTTTAATATCTAGTAGATTGCGGGCCGTAGAGTTTGTTTCATTAGGGGCTTTTAGATTTGCATAACGAAAACGTGGATTGCTACGATCGACGTCCTTTTAATGCACTGCCTTGAATGGACGTCACACGTATCAGTCCACGCAAATCTAAAAGTCCCTACTAATACTATCGCCATTATTTCCAATAATAAACAAATTGTTCGGTTATTGTTTTATTTATTTATTCATTTATTTATTTATTAAAACATCTTTTAATAGGATAACATTGATCAGCTTGCAGGCTGTTTTACACAATGGTGAATATAATAGAATGATATAAGTTAACTCTAGGAAGCTACGACGCCGATGCCGAAGGCGTCGGAGCTTCAGGTGGTGCCCCGAAAAACACATTCAAACAGCGGGTTGGGCGACATTATCTCAAAATATGCAAAGAAATAATTACAATTTTGACTTACTAGGTTGCTCGACTCCTCCGGGCATCTATCTGGCAACTTGAAATTATAATTTGAAGGAGTCTTCGATTGGAAAAAGGGGGTGATTCTTTTACCGCGCATGCGTACTTTCTATTCGTCGACGATACAACATGGAAAATCGTCTGGGTAGGACGAAGAATCTACCCCTTTATCCAATCGAAGGCTTCTTCAAATTATAATTTCAAGTTGCCAGATAGATGCCCGGAGGAGTCGAGCAACCTAGTAAGTCAAAATTGTAATTACTCCCTTTGCATATTTTGAGATAATGTCGCCCAACCCGCTGTTTGAATGTTTTTCGGGGCACCATCTGAAGCTCCGACGCCTTCGGTATCGGCGTCGGAGCTTCTTGAAGTTAGATATAAGTAGCGAGAGTGGACCTTTGGCATAATTCCGTAACTCCTATATTGCAAGTAGCAGCCATTGACCATTCCAAATATTAAAAAACAAGCAATCAATAAATAGAACCAAAATGGTCACTACGCATGTCCTTAATTAATCAATGAGGATAAAAAGCGTTAATGATGAATTTTTTATAAAATATGCAAAGTGATCAAAGCATTGGTAACCGCAATTGAATGGTTATACAAAGCAGATGAAAAAAAAGAAAGATTAATTGAAGCAACGTGCTAAGATAAAAGGAATTCTTGAGCAAATGTAATCAATCGAGTAAAATATAATCAATCAAGCAATGAAAACCAGCCGAATCGTGCTATGACGAAATACACAAGATGAAGCAATAAAGAGAGAAGAAAACAACGCGGTGGGTTGCTGTGCCTTCATGCTGTTGCCATGTTTTTGGTGATGCTGCATGATCATAACCAATGAGGGCATGGGGGATTACATGTATGGCAGGCCTTTGATACCATAAAGATCAATATTTTGTATGGATCAAGCTTTATGGCACTGAGTGTCTGCCATAAAATAAAACCCAGCACCCCTTACCGATCTCGCAGTTGTCCCCGGAGTAACCGTCGGGACAGGTACAGTTAAACCCTTCCACGTCATTGATGCACGTACCACCGTTTTCACAGGGGTTGGTTTGGTTTGCGCTGACGTCGCACTCGTTAAAATCTAAGGCATGAATGTCGGACATTATAAAGTCTTCTGTAACTTTTACGACGTATCCCAAAGCTATACCAGAAATGAATCCACAATGGGCCAGTTGGTATATACAGTCTGCGCATGCGTAGTTAAAATTCATTTGTTTAAAAACTGGAACACCCACCCAGACGAATACTGGATACGCACTCATGGAAGTTATGTTATCATTACTCATTTATGCACCGACGGTATATTGTATGGATCACCGTAGGGTGTGTTCTCCTTGAGAGGGCGAAACATAATACAAAAGCGGGATTACTCCAGGTGTAAAAGATCTTTGAGGTCATTTGTACCATGTGCTAACTACGGACTGGTCTTTATGACGGAGCTGGCAAAGACTCCCCCACACAAGCAAACTTGGACAAATAAAACTATCCGAATTTATAGTGGGTCTACCACACGCTGGGCTGCCTTCTTGAGACTTTGGGAGCTCCAATTCTTGATCGATTTATGTTCCCCTGTCTGAATTTATACTTTTCAGTTGAAGAAATCACGAAATATCGAATATGGCATCTCATTATTGCATAATAAGACTTATCCATCCGTAATGCTTTTGTACAACTTTATTTAGATTATTGAAATATGTGGATCCTAACAACAAATAATGATGGCTTTTGAAGAAAAAAACTAGTTAAATTGAGAAATTGCTTATTCTATTCTTGAATGTACTAGTTTACGACCAATTTTTCATTCAAGTTATATTTCTCAATTTAAGTTAGAATAAAAGTAGGACAAGGACGACGTTAATCTCAATCTTTCTCGTCATTCTTAGAGGAAAAAATGTCGTCATTTAATTCTTACCGTCTTCGCAATTGACACCTCTCCATTGAGGGGGGCATTCACATGTGTACTGACTGCCATTCAGCCGGCAGGTTCCTCCATGTGCGCAGGGGTTGTTCAGACATGGATCAAACGTCACGTCAACTGTAAGAATGCAAACAGAGATTGAAACCCGGCCGTGGTCACTCGTAAACTTATGATCGGATCAGACCAGATATAGGGCTTGACAAATAATGTGAAACTTATATGAAAATATTTGGAGAAGCAATATTATTAAAGAAAGAACAGAACAAAATGAATGGAGCTCAATCGAACGGAATTTGTTTTAAATGACCTGAACTGAACTGGATTGAACTGTAATGAACGTTTACCTTTATCGCAAAGCGACCCACTCCAACCACTCATGCAGACGCACGTAAACGCTGTAACCGCTTCAACCTTGGTTCTAACCGGATTTGACCAGTTGCCGCTAGTAATCGTTTCGTTACCGCCGGACATCGACCAGTTCCCGCTAGGTACCGTCTGATTCCCGAACGCTACAGATTGGTTCCCGATGGGAGGCGTCATGTTCTGTCCCGGAGTCACGTCGGGGGAGAACGGGGGAGGGGGCTGTATTCCCCCTGTCTTGCTGGCGTCGCCGGTATAATTGACGACGACACATTGCCCTTCGTTCAAGCAAGGGCTGCTGGAGCATGCACCTGGTTTTACCTCTGAAAGAGAAATAGATAGACAGATAGATATATAGAAAGATTGAGGGAGAGGGAGAGAGAGAAAGTGAGAGAGAGAGAGAGAGAGAGAGAGAGAGGGAGATTAGCCTGCAATTATTGATATACATAAACTATTCATATTCTCGAGAAAAATCCAGAAAAATTAAAATAATATTTTCATAGAGGCAATTGAAGTGACAAATAAAAGTTGGGAGTGTGAGAAAGGGGGAAGCAGAAGACTAAAAAATATGGAGAGAGAAGATGAGATAGAGGAAGAAAGAAGGAGAGGGGCGAAAAAGAGGCAGATAGATAGGTAGATAAGGTAGTATAATGAAGTTTGGAAGAGAGAGACAGACAGATAGAGAGAGAGAATTTGAGAAAAAGAAAGAGAGAAAGAGAGAGAAAGACAGGGAGAGAGAGAGAGAGAGAGAGTGATAGACAGATGTAACGAGAGAGCAAGATAGAGAGAGGGAAAGAGAGCAAGCTTACCAGTATCACAAATTTGACCTGTCCAGTTGGCGGAACAGTTGCATGTGAAGTATCCATCCAGCGTATTTGTGCATACGCCATGGCCTCGACATGGCTGATCGGCACATAAATCCGGACGGTCTAAATGAAAAGTTTATAAAAATCAGAAAATCATACTATGAAGAAAAAAATATTACAAATCAGTTAGGCATCATCGCGAAATATGCCTATCCTTACACGGATCCTTAACAGTGTCTGCGAGTTGTTGCGAGTTGTGACGAGTTATTTACGGATACCAGCGAGTTATTTACGGATGCTTGCGATTGACTACGAGTTGGTGATCCATAAGGACTCGTAAGAAAAATCATTGTATGTGAAGGGGGTATTAAGTACTCTCAGAGGGACTTGGTCATGAGGGTAGATTCCTTACCAAAGGGCACAATCACATTGACTTGGTTTCGAACCCAGGACCTCCCGATCATTCATGTCATTGTAATGGTTCGCACATTCCAAAAGTTGATGGACAAGGCCATCGAAATTGTCTATAGCTGATTTCTTGAAGGTCTTTGCAATCACTTTCGAAGTACACATCCCGGATAGTTTTATTCTCTTCGGGTGTGTCCATTGATGTGCCCATGAGTACGCCGACAGTGCAAAATCATTTTCCTGTTTATTAAACGTAAAAAGCTTCTGCTTATTATGGCTTCTGTTCTAATTTTCCATGTGTCAGATGAGCCCGATATTGAGATCTTACATCAATGATTATACTGAATTCTACAGGTATCACTCAACGTACAAGCTTAAGGCACGCCATTGTTATGCGTCTCCAAATACGTAAAGTATGAAAATTTCACAGAAGAAATCGAATACATTGTGGCTGAGTATTACGTTATATCTTCAGGCCTCAATCATTTTTGTTTTAATAAATAAAAAAGACCTAAGTTTAAATGTGAATATAGACATAATTATCATTAGCGGATAGGTGGGACTTATTTTTATCATTCGATTGTTGCTGTCTTTTATGTCATAATTTTATTTGATTGGAATCTAAATCAAGTTAACATGTACGGCGCTGTGGCTTAGTTGGTAAAGCGCCTGTCTAGTAAACAGGAGATCCCCGGTTCAAGTCCGGGCAGTGCCTTTTTGTAATATTGTATTTTCACGGTAATTTTTTTTCTTCCCACACAAAAGGGTTAATGTGTTAGGCCCGAAAAAGAGATTCCACCACCATACTAGTGAAAAGGAAAATGTATAGTGATTCGTCGAACGAAAGTGAAAGAGATTGAGATTAAGAGAGAGAGAGAGAGAGAGAGAGAGAGAGAGGAAGAGAGAGAGAGAGAAAGAGCGAGAGAGAGAGAGAAGGAGAGAAGGAGAGAGGGAGATTGGAGTGCTTGGAGCAAAACGTAGAATGATATACACGCATTGATTATACAGAATAACCCAGCACAATCATGTATACACACAAACAAGAGGGACGTCTGTTGGTTTACCAAATATTGTACAAATATTGAGTGATCTCTAAACCATTTAGGTAATTGCAACAGATGTTTGGTGTATTACATGCTCTCATGCCTGATATAATTTTTAATTCAATTGTTTAGGTTCCGAGGCCTATATGCATGGAAAACAAAATAAATTATTGATATATAGTCATACAGGAAAGATTTGAAAAAAAAAACGAAAAGAAAAGCTCGTGCATAGAAATGTCTTTACATTACAACCTTTTTCATAGACGTCGTTGAACTGAGCTTCAAAATGAACATTGTGGAGAGAGCCTAGTAAAACAATAGTGGACTTTGATTCAAAATGATAATGTTTATCGTGTGCGGCGCTGTGGCTTAGTTGGTAAAGCGCCTGTCTAGTAAACAGGAGATCCCCGGTTCAAATCCGGGCAGTGCCTTTTTGGTGGTCAATTTGTGAAAGTATTAAAGAATGGAACAACCCCACAGCCAATCACTGTATCACTGTATCAAAGTATCCTTTTTGTAGCAGGAAAGGAAACAGGAATTAATCTTGTTAAGTATCTACTCATATTTGCCAGATATTTTAACTGTCAGACAATGATTCTGTCTGTGCGAACGTAAGCAAACTGCACAGCAATCTTAACTTTTAATCCATGCCCAGAGGAAAACATTCTGGCCAGATATGTAATTTTGTCAACCTCTTTCTTTGCTTCATAGTTCACGTATACAGTCTTCATAGCAGAATTGTAAGCCTATCTAACAACTAAAAACCAAGCACATCTAATATCATTCTTTTCAAAAGGGGGGGGGGGGTATCGAAACAATGAATGAGCTCTATGATAACATATACAAATAAAGGAATACAAAACAAAACAGAATTAATACACAAAATATATTATAACAAAAGTCAAACAGATATATATAACAAGTATAAAACCCCAAATAAACCAAGAAACAATAAATTCATGCACCGGATTCATCACTTACTCATATCATAATAATCTTGGTTGAGGCATCCGGGTCCTATCAGTTTGAAGTCATCAATGGCAATATCGCCAAACGTTCCACGGCCTCGTACCCCTTCCAGTACTATCTGTATGGAGAATAAAAGCAAGTTACAGTCTAGTAGGATTTTCAAATGATCGGTGGATCCAGGAGGCACGGGAAACTGCCCCCTCACCAAAATAATGCCACTCTGGCGTACCTCAAGTAGACTCACACATAAATATACATACAGCAATGTAATCGTTACTCTGTTAAGTCCCCCAGGGAGCTCACCTCCCTGGTCCCCTGAAGCATCTGCAATATAAGTTAACTTTAGTTATCTACTTATTTTTTGTATTTGTTTAATTAATTTGACTGTTTTTTTTACATTTGTTACAGAATTCTGACGTAACAATAGGACAACAACAACCACAAAGGGTCAGATCGTACAAATTTCATTGATGTTTAAAGGAGAAAGATAATTATGAATGATCAATGTCATTACCTGATAACGTCCTCCAAATCTGTCAACGTTGGTGACGCCCTCCAACCATTCTTTCTCCTGCTCGCCTTGTTTCTGCCATAGCAGCGTGCCGAGGTCGGTCGAGTTCGGCGACGTCTTCACGTAAGCTTTAAGAAACCCTATGTGGTCGCCGTACATATGATAGAAAAAGGAGACATTGCAGGCCGGGCCGGCGTCCTTGATGTAGACGGGGCTGATGAGGGCAGCTTGTCCCGGTGTCCTGGTCGTTGCTTCCAGGTACATGTACGTCCCTACGGTGTGAGGAAATTAAAACCACTTAAAACTAGCAACACACCATTTTAATGCACTTCTATCAGGTCGATTTTTTTTCATACCCGATTCAGTCTGATCTCATTGGTTCCTTTTGGCAGTCCTATTTCCGTCGATTTGATACATATTCCACTTGAATTTTTACATTCTTTTTGTTAATTCAAATTCAATTTACCCCAATACTATGAAAGTAGTTAATATTAAAAATTAAATTATTTCGATCATTTTAATCTAATTAATTTGTTTTAACCTAATTAAAGCTTACGAACAAAGATTCAAGTTAATATATTTCATTGGTTTAATATAATCGAATTTAAACCGCTTTTTTTTTTTTATATATATGCCTTTCCTTCTAAGATAACATATTTTCCTGAAATCAATGAAACGTAACATGAAACCGCTATGGCCTGCACAAGGCTCTATTTATATTGTAATTGTATATTAATTTTACTGTAACTGGTACATAGGGATCATGCATTTTATTCAAATTTTCTCAAAGCACACAACAGTATAAGCAAATATATCAAATGATGGATACATACGTTTGACAAAGAAAGGAACCATGAAAAACAAGATTTTGTCATTTAGTTAAACATATATTACATTTTGCATTCGAAATAACAAAATTTAAAGAGGAATAATTTCCGCCTGGGATGCCAAAGATGAAATTATTAAATGTTAAATTAAAATTCATTTTCATGTTATATTTGTCAAAGTCTTCTAAGAATCGACGCGTTTAGGGGCATTCCCAAAATAAGGGTAGTGAACATACCTTTGGAGTTTTGGAGTGTATGGTCCCGGGTTGGGCCGGTCCGTTTGGTGGGGGTCTTCCCGCTGTTCACACTCCAGCTCAAATTCTCGCTTCCCTCCTGAGTGAAGTTACAGTCTTTACTGAAGACGGTATCCTCAAAGGTGCAATCTACCACGTATTCTGAAATAAGAAATTAGATAGAATTAAGGATATGTACCGATTTATTTTTGTTGGCGGAGAGGGGAGGGGGCTGGTCATTACATATCAAACGTTTGGGGTCACTGAACAGTACTTGTTTTATTACCCCAAAATGCTCTATGGAGAATTCAATTCAATTCAATTCAATTCTTTTATATATCCAAATCCACGAGAATTCATGGAAATTTGTTTTGGTCACACATTGTAAGAAATACGTAATATATATATGAGAAACTATATCGTTTATAATAATCATGAAAGAACTATCAAAATAGAGGGTAGACAAAATAGAAATATTCTTATATTCTAGTAGTATTACACATCGAAGATGACGAACAGGATAAAACATTAGTATGAAGGAAGGAAGGAAAACCATGCCAAGCCGATACTTGGGCCCACATGCTCAACACTTCGTTTGGTTGTACAAACGAACAGAGTATGGAACATATGAGCCCAAATATCAGCTTGTCCGACATTTCAATGAGCGCATTCTCTTTCCGGACCATTCTTCATTCTGTTAAGAATTCATTTTTTTTCCTGTAGATTATTTGATTTAGATTTGAGAAAAGCAGTAAAATTGAAAAAGTAGATTGCTTACCTAAAACAGAAATATCGTCAATCGCAACGTCACCCATTAAACCTCTGCCGCTAACCATCTCGAAGATGACCTGAAGCAGAGAAAAACAGGTATATGAAAACAAGATTATCATCTCTCCAATTTGCTGTCCTAGTAGATGATTTCTCGGCGTGCCATGGTATATATTCTTATTTCCCTCACCGTATGAATAGTACAATTGACTTAATTAATATCATCGTCAATCGTCACGTAAGGATTTTTGATTCTTTTCTCTAAATTTCAAAGGAAACTAAAAATGTAAATTGGCGTTCGCTGTATGTAGTATGTCTGAACGAAATAAAACTTAATAAAATAGCATGACATACAATGAAACGAAATATATTGAAATGAAATAGAATAAAACAGCATGAGAGGAAATTGAAGAAAAGTACTTAATTCGAAATGAAATGACAAAAATAAATAAAATAATGAACTCAAAATGTTACCTTTACTGTAGAATTAACAGGCAACCTGATCTCTCCGACCAACCACATATCCTGCTGAGGTCCGGTCTGCCGCCATATTGGTTTGGGGCTCTTCCTTTCACCCCTCACCACCACGAAGGCGTTCAGAACACCGATGTGCTTGCCCCACATGTAGTAGTGGAAGCGGAGGAGGAGACGCCGGTTGGCCGTGTCGAGGGAGGGGCTGGAGAGGCGGAACCGCTGACCACGCCCAACTGGTAGGAGCTCTAAATTTGGACCGACGGTGGACGACTGTGCCAGCAGGTACTTCCCGTCTAAGGTTATTATAAAATGGAGATAAATATTTAAAAATGAACAACCTACTTCCTATTACTACGGCTACTTAATTTCTTGATGTGCCGTTTGATGTCAAATAACCATCGTCGAGGAGGGTTATGTAATAACAGATATTGCCGTTTCCCCCGGCTTGACATCAGTGACCAAGAAGCATGTAATGTATACATGTCATTCACCACACAGGTTATTACATTCAGCAAAGAAGTCACATACCAGATAAGACCACATTGAGGAAAACATGTTAGTGAAAGTTTGATTAAAATCCGACTAAAAATAGGGAGGTTAAGAATTGTTGATATCAACTATCCGAATAAATACCTATTAGGGTTATCTGTATTAAATACAGATAACCCTAATAGGTATTTTGTTATCACTATACAGATAGGAAAAAATTATTCATTACAAGGACACATTTTGGGTTCAAAAGTCTTTGTGATAGCAGCGCAGCTAAAACCATTAAACCAAAGTGACTCTATTTGGTTCACCCAGGTCGCTATTATGATAATGATCATTGCGTTTTTCCCCGTGTGTCACTTCCTTCCGCTATGGTTTAGGCTAAACACAGGAGCGCTTCACTTCATTGAGGATTGTCGCTTCTGACATTTCCGATGCCGATTGCTTTGGCAGTGAGTTTGTGTACTTATGCCATCGGTTTCAAAATGGGGCATGGGCCGGTTGTAGTCCGCTATTATACCCAATTATCTCATTGTTTCAAAGTTTTGCTGAAGACGTTCTGAAGAAAATCTATTAACATATGACGTAGTCACTATAAGAGGCTTCGGTAACACCATGTGGTAACCTTACTAAAAAGGTTGTTAATATAATTTGTATTGTGTCAACAGAACCCGCTCACGTACGGTGCGTATAAAGAAATTAAGGACAAGAGAAAGGAAATAGAACGAAAGGAAAGAGGTGATAATAGAATGATTTTTTTAAATTATCATCTTTAAACACTTACACGAGACTCTAATTTTAAATGCTCACCAACCAAGGGAACATAAAGAGAACATCTAATACGACACACTATTATATACAAATATTTGTTGTAGTTTCAATGAACCAAAATTAAGATACGGAAGAGGAAACAGTGAAAAGGGCAGGGGGTGAGGAGCGCTTTCATACGTACTTCCAGATCGGTCAGAAGGTGGACCAGTTCGAGGTTGAGGGGAGCGTCCATACTTTAAGACCCATGGATGGTCACTATTTGCAATGTCCAGATTCCAGCCACACGTCGGGTTGACCTCTTCGTCAAAACTGCAGTAGTAAAATCCATGGCTTTCGGCTAGGAGAAAAAATGTTAACATCAGAAAAAATGTAAATAAAAAAGTATTCCATCTTATTCACATGACACAATAAATGTTACAGATTTATTTTCCCTCAATACCTCAACTATCCCGGAAATTATGAGATGCCAATATCTTTAATTGAAAGTCTACTATTGCAAATATAATTGATTTCATTACTGCAAGTTACACAAGAATTACCGCTCACTGTTCGACCTGACTACAATCCGATTTTTGGAATGAGTCATTATGTTGTTCCTACATGTACCTATATTAGTAACAATTCATTTATGCAATTCGCATTTTGACAACTGAAATACAATCATTCGTAATAGGTGGACGTAATAATGTGTAACGAGGCGCTTAAAAAAGTTGTGTGCATTAAATTTGATTACATTACGAAAATGGCCCATTAAAAAGGGAAGGGGATAGGCAATACATGCATCGGCCTCACTTATGCCCTCTATGCGTCAGTCACTGTAGCGGTATCATTTGATTGTGTAGGACTGTGTTAGTCACTGACGTGACCTCTGACGTTTGACCTTTGTGAGAGTGACATCGTACACAAACAAAGAAGAAGCATGAGAATGGTGCAAACTTTTACTCCCGCCCCCCCCCCCTCCCCCCACTCCGAGACGGAGAGATACCATGCGTGTTACCAAAATGTCCGGTAAAGGGTTACTTTTCGTGCGACAAAGTCCGGCCCGAGAATTGTAAAAAAAGGGGGTGCATTTGACTTTTCACCCGGAGTTTTCTTTAAAAAGGTTTTTTTTTTTCTTTTTTTTTTTCTCATATCCTGAGAATCCTGAGGAATTATTCCGAATTTAGGGGGGTACATTGAGCATTTTTTCCGGATTTAGGGGGGGGGGGGTCTCCAAGGCAGGAAAAGCCCGCGAAAGGGGGTTCGGAAATGTTGGCAGTGCTCAGATAAGGGGTGCTCCCTCAAAAAGAGGGAACAAGCATACGCGTACCCTAAATAACACTGAGTGGGGGGGGGGGGGGGGCGGGCTTTTACTTGGTTAACCTGCGCTTGCACTCATTTTGGTCACAAATCTTTATATAACAATGGTAAAAACGCAATATAAACGACAACGACGCCCCATGCGCAAGGGACGTTAATGCCCGTTGCACATGGGGGCTATCGACTGACGTAAAACTACGCCCATGATTAGCGTTACCTTTGACCCTCAATCCTAGTGAGGACAAATGACAAAGTTATACAAGTACGTGAATTAAAATGAACAGGGCAAACACTGCGTTGAAATAAAATAACGCGCATGCACTTCACATACCTACCGGTATATAGGCATTAATTCTCATTACCAGGTCCCTCAGAGAGGACCTAAAGCTGTCGGTCTTCTCATTGCTTACTAACAAGCATTTATTGCTTTCTTAGCTGTCAGGTAAAATAACCACCACTATCAATAGGCAATGTCTCTTAAAGACATACGATTAATTGCAACTTACTTGGGATTGCTTTCAATTGCAACTAATACATAAGAGCAAGGGACTGCAAACAGGTCTGCGGCTGGTTTAGATCAATCGCAACTCTTTATAAGACGGGGCTCTGGTTAGCGCAGGTAATGACGTAATGGTATTGACGCCTCGTATGCGACGGGAATGAAAGACGTTCTTTATGATCTTGATTTCGTCAGACAATAATCGAGAGGAAATAGGAAGGCGGTTATTACCCATTCCTCTTCAGTTATGGTGTTAGAATAAACATTCTAACGGTTATGTCTACACTTAAACATCCCTTTCCGAATCAAACTATATAAGTTAACCTACTTTCTTCAATTGTTTACACCTTTATAGTTAAATTATATTATTAGATCCGTATCATACATGCATGCATGGATACAGATTCTTGATAATTGAAATATTGAAATTTCTTTTTTTTATGTACTAATCTTTTAATAATGTAAATTAATACATTTCTAAAATAACGTACCAGTGTCATTATTTCCCACAGCAATATTTCAAGGGAATCATAGTCTACATTTCAAACTTTGCTCCTCACAGAACCGTCATTCTACTAGCCCTTCATTTGCCCGGAGAAAAACATAGATTCAACCATTCAGCTGCTTGTACTCGTTTGTCCGTAGTGGAGTAGTGGCAGGTATTACGGGGTCATAGTTCCAGGGGGAATTATCCGGGGAGTTTTCCTATTACAGATGGTTTTCCAAATGGATAATTGTCCTACTGAGTAGTTACAAGGATATAGATGTCCCGGAGGTTATTGTTCTAGGAGATAATTGACCGGGTTAATCATATAAGGCTAGTTTTCCTCCAGAATAGTAGTCCCAGGAGTTTCTTTTTACGTTAAGGGAGGGGGGGGGGGGGGGGGGGGAGGGTGCACTGTAAGACCTCTACGATATTGATCAAAACATGGTGTCGAATTTGACTGATTTAGTTCAATTTGTTTTTTTTTAGTGTGGGGTTCATTGCGTTGCTATTACAAAGACCTTTTGCAATGTAACTACGGAATTACACAAGTTAGATACAATGCCGGTGTTCGTCTAACACTTATTTGACCACATAGGAAGTAGTGTTAAATTCACCCAGTGGCTTTTGTGGTGTAATAATCGTAGGTGAATCGTGATTTCTAGTTATTCCTTTAGGAATAATCAACGCGATATCACGTGACCTGTTCATGTTCCCCTTTACTTTTCTTTTACACTTTCAAAGAGTGCACATTGTGGTTCTGTTTACCGGAAAGTGAGATAAAGAGGGGAAAACCGCGTACCCACAAAAGACAATATATTATAAACAGGTGGCCTGCTGTGATATATCCTTGTTTGAAGTCTTTAAAAAAAATATTAAAAAAATTCACTCTATAATTAAGCAAGCACCCATTGAAATCAGTTTCACAATGTTTACAGGCAACTGTATGGGTTAAAGATAAACTCCAGTACTGGTAAAAAAAAAAAAATTCTCACAGAATCAAACGAAACTTATACTGAATGTTCAAGATTACAAATAAATGACATGTGCTAAACAATTTTGGAAGAAAATGTATACTGGCTGAGTAATGAGCATAGAAAGACAAGGAAATAAAGGTAGTACTAGCCCCGACACCATGTGTGTTGTCCCATATATAGCTTTCTATGTGAGTGCTTGTTACTTTACCAAGACTCGGTCAAATTTATTATGATTTTGATGACTCCAGAACCTTGCAGTGCACACCAATACTTACATGCTACATGATCAACTGTTTCTGATCCTTTCCACACCTTTTCTTTCACAATGCAATCGCATTACCAGTACTAAAGTTTATCTTTAATGTCAAAATCGCGTTTTGTGCGAGAAAAGGGCAATGAGAATAGACTGTAGTTAGCAAATTTAATGAAATAAATCATAGTCATGCATATTGAATTATCGATGTTTTATCATAACTTAATCACAATCATAATTAATAAATGACACATATTTGTAAAGCTTAGATCCTCCTCTTTCATTTGAGGCAACGCATGAGTGATTAAAAGCAATTTGAAGGAAGGTAACAAAAAAGTCATTTGGCGGGCGGTATCTGAACTTCGAAGAAAAATTCACATTTCTAGAAAATTCATTTTCTGCTCTTTCATATGACACCTCAATCAGGAAAAATGAGCCGGGAATAAGAAAGTTCTGTTTGTTTAAAGTGATGCTTGCATTTTCATAATTTGATTGAACGAATTCGTTTTCACTGGCTGCCTGCCGTAGCATTAACAAACGGAATTGACAAAAGACTTAACTCCGTTACGTTGACGATCAGACATAGACGAACGACAAGCCGATACTTACAAGCAGCATATATCGTTATTGTCTAGCTGAAATGTAATGTACATTATTTTCTTTTAGTACTGAATGAATTAAAAGAATGAAAGTCAAACTGGTACATATAAAGCAGACGTTTCTGTTTGCCCGCCCTGTCAGTGATCGGTTAAAGATAAAGTTGTGATCTGGTAATGCGATTGCATTGTGAAAGAAAAGGGGTAGAATGGATCAGAAAAAGTTGATCATGTAGCATGTAAGTATTGGTTTGTACTGCAAGGTTCTGGAGTCGTCAAAATCATAATAAAATAGAAGAGTCTTGGTTAAGTATCAAGCACTATACACAGAAAGATGGATATGGGACTATACAAATGGCGTCGGGCCTACCTACTTTGATTTCCTTATCATTCTATGCTCATTACTCAGCCGGTATACATTTTCTACCAAAATTTTTTGGCAAATGACATTTATTTGTAATCATGAACATTCAGTGTAAGTTTCGTTTGATTCTGTGAGAATTCATTTTCTTGTTTTTTACCAGAACTCAAGTTTATCTTTAAGGTGAAGCAATGAACATGTGAAGTGCAGTTCATACCTTGCCACTCTGTTTCCGCAGACAGGGGATAAGGTCCCATTCTATATCCTCTTCAAATAACGTTTTTACCAATGAAAAACAGATGGTATCAACATTTACAGACACTCTTTTTTAGCCTTCAATAACGAAACTACCTGTGTTTTGTTTTTCTACAAGTGAGTGAAATAAACATCGATACGTGGTTAATATCAAAGGAGTGTACCACTTTAAATAGGTCGATGATAAATGATAATGATAATCCTGAATTAATATCAATGATGATAATAACATTCATAGGTACTTTTATATTGCGCACGTATGCATTCGAAAGGATGCTCAACTTATACGAGGCGCCTACAAATGACCTTGGCTTTTAAACCCAGCTGCCCTAAGGCGCTGAAAACAATTCCCTACCAATTCCCATGTAGGACACCTGTGTAGAATGTGGCATATGTATCTTGCCAGAGATTTTCATGGATCAGTATGGTGGCCCTGAAGGGACATCGCGAATAGACTAAATCGTGAAAAATATGCGATAAAATTCACGATATCGTCAATTTTATCGCATATTTTTCACGAAGAAATTCACGAAATTGATGATATCGTGAACTTTATCGTGAACTTTTCACGATGAAATTGACGATATCGTGAATTTTATCGTGAAAAGTTCACGATATAAAGTTCACGATATCGTCAATTTTATCGTGTACTCTATCGTGTACTCTATCGTGTACTCTCCTGACGGGCGCTTCGTAAACGAAACCAGCCCTAGCTGGGGGAGACAGAGAGAAGGAAAAAAGGGAAAGGGAAAGAGAAGATAAAAGGAAAGAAAGAATAATAAGAAGAAAAGAGGGAAACGGGGGGGGGGGGGCGAAGGGCTCTTGCCTCCTCCTCACTCCCCCCCCCTCCCCGCCAAAAAATAAATCAGAGAGAGAGAGAGAAGGGAAAGGGAAAGGGAAAGAGAAGATAAAAGGAAAGAAAGAAGAGGAAGAAGAAGAAAAGAGGAAAACGGGGGAAGGGCGAAGGACTCTTGCCCTCCCTCCCCCCGCCAAAAAATAAATCAGAGAGAGAGAGAGAGAAGGGAAAGGGAAAGGGAAAGAGAAGATAAAAGGAAAGAAAGAATAATAAGAAGAAAAGAGGGAAACGGGGGGGGGGCGAAGGGCTCTTGCCTCCTCCTCACTCCCCCCCCCCCTCCCCGCCAAAAAATAAATCAGAGAGAGAGAGAGAAGGGAAAGGGAAAGGGAAAGAGAAGATAAAAGGAAAGAAAGAAGAGGAAGAAGAAGAAAAGAGGAAAACGGGGGAAGGGCGAAGGACTCTTGCCCCCCCTCCCCCCGCCAAAAAATAAATCAGAGAGAGAGAGAGAGAAGGGAAAGGGAAAGGGAAAGAGAAGATAAAAGGAAAGAAAGAAGAGGAAGAAGAAGAAAAGAGGGAAACGGGGGCAAAGGGCTTTTGCCTCGTTCCCCGCCCCCCGCCAAAAAATAAATAAGAGAAAGAGAGAGAAGGAAAGGGAAAGAGAAGAGGGAAAGAGAAAAACGAAAAAGAGGGAGAATAGGAAAGAAAGGAAAAGAAAGAAAAGAAAGGAGGCAAGAGCCCTTCGCCCCTGTTTCCCTCTTTTCTTATTCTTTTTCCTCTTCTTTCTTTCCTTTTATATTTTCTTTCCCTCTCCCTTCTCTTTCCCTTTATGGCGGGAGGGGGGAGGGGGAGGTAAGAGCCTTTCGCCCTTCCCCCGTTTCCCTCTTTCCGTCTTCTTCTTCTTTCTTTCCTTTTATATTTTCTTTCCCTTTCCCTTTCCCTTCTCTCTATCTCTCTCTCTCTCTCCTATTTATTTGTTGGCGCGGGAGGGGGGGGGGAGGAGGCAAGAGCCCCTCTTTTCTTCTTCCTCTTCTTTCTTTCCTTTTATCTTCTCTTTCCCTTTCCCTTTCCCTTCTCTCTCTATCTCTTATTTATTTTTTTGGCGGGGGTGGGGAGGGAGGAGGCAAGAGCCCTTCGCCCTTCCCCCGTTTCCCTCTTTCCTTCTTATTCCTCTTCTTTCTTTCCTTTTATATTTTCTTTCCCTTTCCCTTCTCTCTCTTATTTATTTTTGGCGGGGGGGGGGGGGGGAGGAGGCAAGAGCCCTTCGCCCTTCCCCTGTTTCCCTCTTATTCCTCTTCTTTCTTTCCCTTTCCCTTCTCTCTCTCTCTCTCTCTCTCTCTTATTTATTTTTTTGGCGGGGGGGGGGGGGGGGGGAGGTAAGAACCTTTCGCCCTTCCCCCGTTTCCCTCTTTCCTTCTTCCTCTTCTTTCTTTCCTTTTAAATTTTCTTTCCCTTTCCCTTTCCCTTCTCTCTCTCCTTATTTATTTTTTGGCGGGGGGGGGGGGGGGAGTGAGGAGGAGGCAAGAGCCCTTCGCCCCCCCCCCCGTTTTCCTCTTTTCTTCTTATTATTCTTTCTTTCCTTTTATCTTCTCTTTCCCTTTCCCTTTTTTCCTTCCCTCTGTCTCCCCCAGCTAGGGCTGGTTTTGTTTACGAAGCGCCCGTCAGGAGAGTACACGATAGAGTACACGATAGAGTACACGATAAAATTGACGATATCGTGAACTTTTCACGATAAAATTCACGATATCGTCAATTTCATCGTGAAAAGTTCACGATAAAGTTCACGATATCGTCAATTTCGTGAATTTCTTCGTGAAAAATATGCGATAAAATTGACGATATCGTGAATTTTATCGCATATTTTTCACGATTTAGTCTATTCGCGATGTCCCTTCAGGGCCACCATAGATCAGTATCAAGTGATAGAACAATTCGTGAATCATCATAATCTAACTGTTTTGAATGATGGCGAAGGAACCAGACTGGATCCACGAACAGGAAAATTGTCATGCTTAGATTTATGTATAACCACTCCTTCACTGGCATGTAGAAGTACTTGGAGAGTCATGGAAAGCCTTTTTGGAAGTGATCACTTCCCAATAAATATCCAAACAACTTTAGACGGGAAAAGCTCTGAATATAAAGATGCTTCAATAAGAAGTGCAGATGATTTTATCTCCTTTAAACATATAAATTTGAAAAAATTTGCTAAGAAATGTGAAGAGATGATTACAAATGATCTCATACTTATAAATAATGATATACAGGAAATATATGATAATTTCATGAAATATTTAAAACTGTGTATAAAAGAAACTGTACCGAAAAGGAGAAATGTCTCTAAAAATCCGGTGCCTTGGTGGACCAAAGAATGTACAGAGAAAATCAAAGAGAGAAATAGAATGTGTAATAAGATGTCACGGAAAATAACTTTTGAAAAGGTAGATGAGTACTTAAAAAAGAAAGCAGAAGCACAGCGTGTGCTCCGCCAAGCAGAACGAAATTACTGGCGAGCATTTTGCACGAAGCTTGATCAGTATATGCCAGAATCTAAGATCTGGGCTTGTATAAAACGGCTGAACGGTGTACTAATAAAAAAAACAAAAAATATGTCAACATTGATTTTAAATAGTAAAGATATTGTCTCCGATCAGGAGAAAGCAAATGCCTTTGGAAATTACTTTCAAAAAATAGGAATAAAAGACAGGGATACTAATAAGGAATTACCGAAGGCACCAAATAATGACATTCATATTTTAAATGTAGATCATGTTATTAATGAACCCTTTTTTATAACAGAATTTGAAAAGGCAGTGCAATCGCGAAAAAAGACTGCCCCAGGAAAAGATAATATACCTTACGTTGTTTATGAAAATCTGCCAAAAGCAAACAAGGAAATCATGCTGAACATCATTAACTTAATATGGAAAACCGGGGAAATTCCAATTCAACTAAAGCATTCTATAATAATCCCCATTCTCAAACATGGAAAAGATCCCAGAAATACATCGTCATATAGACCAATCTCTTTAACATCATGTTTTGCCAAAATAATTGAACGAATGATAAAAGAAAGATTACAATGGTATGTTGAAAAGCATGAATTATTACCCAATTTTTTAAGTGGATTTAGGAAAGGTCGTAGTGTGACAGACAATATTGTACAATTAGAAAACGACATCCAAAAGAGTATAAATTGTAATGAACATGTAATAGCGGTTTTCTTGGATGTCGAAAAGGCTTTCGATACAGTTTGGATAAAGGGTCTGGTTTTTAAATTAGCAAAAAATGGAATAGAAGGGAACATGCTGAGATATATAGAAAATTATCTAACAGCACGAACTTTTCAAGTACGAATTGGAAATACAGAATCTAAAACTTATAAAACGCATAACGGGTTACCACAAGGGAGTGTTTTAAGTCCTCTTTTATATAATATAATGATGGGTGATATACCGACAGACCAAGATGTAAGAATATCTATGTATGCAGATGACTGCGCAATATGGATATCAGGCAGGAACATTGTACATATTACTGAAAAAATACAGAAATATTTGAATCTTTTAAATCGTTGGTTTGAAGAGTGGGGGTTTCGACTCTCACCTGTCAAAACAGTGCCCGTACTTTTTACGAAAAGCTGGAATGCCGTTCTACCGCCTGATATAGAACTGAATGGAAATGTGTTAATGTACGAAAAATCTCATCGCTTTTTAGGGGTTATATTTGATAAAAGGTTAACTTGGCAACCACATATCGAAAATGTAATCACGAGAAGTAAAAGAAAATTAAATATCTTAAGATGTCTAACTGGAACAAACTGGGGAAGTTCCTCGAAATCACTTATTATGGTGTACAGAGCACTTATAAGGTCTCTTTTTGATTACGGATGTGAGGCGTATGACAGTGCAGCTGCTACCACCAAAAAAGCCATTGACTCTGTCCAATACCAAGCACTGAGGATATGCGCAGGTGGGCTGCCCTTAACCTCCTTAGAATCACTACAGGTGGAAATGGGGGAAATGCCTTTGGATATAAGAAGACAAATGCTTTCAAGTAAATATAGACAAAACATCGAAAGATGGGCGAATCATCCGTTGTTAAAAAACATTGAACCATGTTGGCATTTTGAATACTTGAAGGGGAAAAACGTAAACAAACCTTTGGATATAGAATACAAAGCAAGCTGGGAAAACGTATAGAAACGATAACCTACTCTCCATTTCCACCATGGTTATTCTACCCTCCGGCAGTGTCAACGGAATTAAGTACTCGAATAAAGAAAACAGATCATCCTACACAACAAAAACAAAGCAGCCTGGAAATCATACATACTAAATGGGCGACTCAATTACATATATACACCGATGGATCAAAAGTACCTGAAAGAGGGACCTCTGCAGCTGCTTTTTACGTCCCTTACTATTCTGTACATCGGAGCAAAAGGTTAGCAAATTTCACCTCTTCGTACAGGGCTGAATTGGCTGCCATCATTCTTGCTCTCAGATGGGTAGATGAATTAGACATTTATGTGGGGGTTGTTATTTTTAGTGATTCACTGAGTGCACTTATTGCATTACAACAACAGAAGGACGAATCTTTTATTCTGGAAATTCTCACCATGACTACTCACTTAAAGAATAAAGGAGTTGATATATATGTAGAGTGGATACCTGGACATTGTGGAATAAAAGGGAACGAGATGGCGGATTTCCACGCAAAGGCCGCATTAGTAAAGAAAATAGAAGTCAATAATAATCTAAATATGTCAGAAATGAAAAGCTTAATTACTACAAGTTCCAAACTCCTTTGGCAAGAAAGGTGGAACAAAACCAACTCGTATTTGAAAACATATCAAAAAGATGTTAATAAACCATATATATGTTCATTAGAGAGACAACATTCAACAATTATTCACCGACTCCGCTTTGGAGTCCTTGGACTTAACCAGGATCTCCTCAGATTAGGAATTCATGCTACTGGTTTCTGTAATAGATGCCCCAGTGAAATAGAGACTGTAAAACATTTTTTAGTACATTGCCCTAACTATATTATAGAAAGGGCTATGTTTTTAACAGAAATTAACGAATCCCAACCGGAAAAAATTATGGAATACTTAAAAAAGAGTGAGTCTAATATACAAAAAGCTATTGTACGGTTCTTCCTCAGAACGAAACGGTTCCCTATCAGGAAGTAATACCTCCCTTGATGAACAGTAAAATATAATACAATATTATAAATATGCTAAATTACACTCAGTACATTAAAAATATAATAACATAATGTAATAAGAAAATAAAATAAGAACAGTAAAACATAATACAATATTATAAATATGTTAAATTACACTCAGTACATTAAAAATATAATAACATAATGTAATAAGAAAATAAAATAAGAATAGTAAAACATTATACAATATTATAATATGCTAAATTACACTCAGTACATTAAAAATATAATAACATAATGTAATAAGAAAATAAAATAAGAACAGTAAAACATAATACAATATTATAAATATGTTAAATTACACTCAGTACAATAAAAATATAATAACATAATGTATTAAGAAAATAAAATAAGAAAAAGTAACAACAATGATAAAAGGTATGATAAGATTACTGAATATAGAAGCTTGTGTAGGTGCTATCTTATGTATGGTGTGTATGTGATATAACAAATAATCTGCACGTACTGTTAAGAAACACTAACAAAGCCCATGAATGTTTTGCTTACGATATTATTTTACGATACTATCTTAAAAGATAGATAAATATAAAACGAAATAAATATATATTTTTTTTTAAAATCCAAAATTGAGAGATATAACACGTGCCGTAAAGTATTTTGGCGACAATAGTCAAATCACTGACTAATCGCCAATAACTCAAAACACAACAACAACAACATTATACCTAAGTAATAACAATTATGAACTTCTACGGGCATGGGTTACGTATTTATGTAGCCTCCGGGATCATGAATGAAACTACACTCTGTTTGGTTATCGGGAGAAACTCGGTACATTGTTGCTAATAAAAACATTATAACAAAAAATAAACCATTGAATTTGTTTATCGTGTCAGTACGTGCTCTCTGTGCGGTAACACAAGGACAAAGGAAAAGTTGTATTTATTTATTTATCTAAATCACCTATTTACACAGAGTAGCCTGTTTAGCTAGCGAACAATTACCCGCAAAAGATTTAAATGTAAGCCATAGAATACATAAAAAAAAAGATTAATAATACAAGTAAATGTACGAAACACATATAAGAAAGATATCTTCCACTGAGCTTTTCTACACTATTTAAAAAAAAGGATACATAAAAATGACGTATAAAACGTTGATGTATGATGGTCAAACCAGAGGAGTGAAGTTTCATGGCAAAAATTTACTCATATTTTTTTAAGCATCATGCTGCAGCATCCACAAAATGTGTGCATAAATATGATTATTTCTAAAGTGTTTTATGATAAATTCCTATCCTGATTATTATTATTTTATTCATTATTTTTTTATATTATTATCATTTTTTTAATTTATTTATTTATTTATTTTTTATTTTATTTTATTATTATTATTATTATTATTATTATTATTATTATTATTATTATTATTATTATTATTATTATTATTATTATTATTTTTTTTTTCGGGGGGGGGGGGGAGTATAGAATAAATGGGCAGAAAATGCCGAAGGTGGGGCGCTCTCTGCAGTTTTTAAATTTATTTGATTAAGTAATATTTGTCTGCTTTATGGTATTTTCACAATTATTTGCTACATTACAGCATCTTTTTAAATAAATTCATCTTCGATCTTCCTAATTATTGGATCACTTGAGTAATGACCCTGAAAACAAATCCATGAGTTGCACGTCAGGGTGGTGCACAACCAAGACGGTGGTAGTGCACGATCACTGCTGCTTTCGAAAAATTAAACATGGCAATTTCAATATCCTTGTCCGTCAACGTCAGAAATGCGCTAACGTTATAATGACGCATTACTTAACCCGAACATTATTTCTATAGGATACACAATGGGATATTTTCTCGAGTTGATTTGATTTTTCGAAAGAAGTTGCGATCGTGTTAAAAAAAAACACGTATTATTACTTATTACTGATCAGACTGAATAACATCAATCCGTCTTGAATTGTCAAAAGATGGAACATATTCCAAGTTTAAAAAGGAAAACTAAGTACATACAAGCATTCACAGTAGCAGTGATGTAGTTGATCCTAATAATCGAGGGGACTACAGTGATGATAAATATAGTCAGGGTAAAAAACTTGAGCTATTTGGCCTGTAATGGGCTTTTCAATCGGAAATGTTTGTTGATAATTATGTAGGCAAGCCACTCGAATATTTTTTTTGTAGTGTTCTCCGGAAATGATTCCCTATGCAATGATGATATGTTCAGCGCTATTAATACAGTGGCAATTTAAAGGGGGCGAGGCACAACCGGCAGATGCACACACACTTTTGAAACTACATGTACATACCTTCAGTACACAAATTCCAAAAATGCCCCCTCGTCCTTTTCGAGTTTATGACCGTTTCCCCCCTCTTTAAAACTTTTTTGCCCGATGTTGTGTGAACATTACCAATACAGTGAACCATTATTATGTCATAAATGCTACAACTTTTTCCCGAGATGATAGGGTTATTCTCAAGAAAACCTACATTGAATTGTCTTAAAGGTAATAAAGACCAGTTTTGGAAATCCCCCCCCCCCTCTCAAAAAGTTTTTTAGCCAAAAACCACAGCCGGGAAACCCCCTTCTAATTGGTATATTTGGTAAATTATTATATCTATCCGGACTGGATAGATATAAGGTAGTCCCATATGCATCTTTCTGTGTACAGTGCTTGTAACGTTACCAAGACTGGGCCAAATTTCTTATCATGTTGATGATTCCAGAACCTTGCAGTACACACCAATAATTATATGCTAGATGATCAACCTTTTCTTATCGATTCCACAATATTTCTTTCACAATGCAATCGCATGATTAGAACTGGTCTATACCTTTAAGACTAGCCTAATTGAATCGTTTTAATAACAAATGGAAAAGCTGATTTACTCAAATCTACAAAACGTTTGCTTCTACATTTTTGGGTGGATTCAAAACGTCCTATAAAATTTAAAAGGAGAGCAGACGAAAACTTGAAGAAAGAAAAGGGGGCACTGTTTACAAATGCGGGGCCTGGGTGCCCAATCAACAGCCATGAACACAGAAAACAGCTTTACATAATCTCGCTGTGTTATTTAAAAATAATTACGTTGGCCCTCTTTTGCGAGCTCCATCCACAGCTCCTTTATTGTTATGATTGCAGTCTTGTGGAGATGTGAATACACACAAAGACGACCGTGTACTTCGCCTTTGGGCCTGCTGTACTCGATACAGAAGATTTAGGCACATGCTTGGTCATTATCATCGAGTGGGAGTTTATCTCTAATTGACCCAATACAATTTGAAGCTTTTACCTTTTTCAAATCCTTAACATAGCTTTAATCATGACAATGGTAGGATGCACAGTGATTGTTCTGACCTCATATAAACCTGAGCGCGACACACCCCTCTTTTTGTCCTTTACCAGAAAAAAAAAGGAGTTGAAAAGCGCACTCACTACATACTAGACTTCCAAACAATAGGAAAGTTTCGTACAAATAGGCTATAGACACTAGTGATACAGGCATCGCCGGCTGAACGCGAAGGTAGTTAAAGGATTTGTTATTACAATGCTATTGCTCTTGAAAATATCTGTGACCCGGACATGTTTGTCAAAAGAAAGTTAAACGAGATCTACTTGCCGTATATTCTCGAAAGTGCATTGGGTTACACACATGAAAACTCGATCGCAGTCACCATGTACCACTTTCCTATTAGAGCAAACTCAATCACATGTTAGAGTTTGAATTTGATTAGAGTAATACAGACCATTTTATTTCAAGAGACGCAAATTGCACTAAACTTTGTAAGTCAGCGGAAAAAGGAAAAAAAAACAAAAAAAAAAACATTTGTTTAAATCTAACCAAACATATTCATAGAATATAGGTCTAAAGATATACTTTTTAGATGAAAATACCTCAGCTGATGATCAAATCATCTGTGGGGTTGAATGTTATATTTCTTTTTGTCCGTGTTCTTAAACAAATATCAAGGCCTTATCTCTTGGCCCGCATAAATCTACTTATTTTTCTAGTTTAAAGATATTTCTTAAAATTAAGTTTCTAATTTATATGTCTTATTTCTCTCTTTCTTCACAGATAATTTTATTATGGACACTTCGTTTGCTTGTTTCAAATCTTGTTTGTAACATCTAAGTGTTCACATTCGATTGTATCTATACGCTTGCTAATAAGCAATTTCAAAAGTAGAACCGTTACAAAACAAGTAAAAAAACACTTATTGGTACATGTTATACGACCTACGAAACGAGACATACCTAACATTGTTTTTTCTGAATGTCTGAACGAAACTTGCTTGCTCTTTATAACATTTTGATTTCAAACCGAAAAAGGCACTCGATTCCAACGTTTGTTAAACTACAAGCATGTACTACAAGACAGCCTCGAGCATTTGCCAATTAATTACCAAGTAGATCGGATAGGGTTTATTCCCTTTTTCGAAAGCGCGGAAACTTCGTAGGAAGCAATATATCGAGTGGACTTACCTGCCAAAAATATCAAAACCGCCAAAGCACTTAAAATCCGCATATTGGTACTCTTTCTATCCGTGGTTCTATCCTTGTAAAGTTGTCAGCACTCCTGATGTGTAATCCCACTGGTTACAGGTGCAACGTATCCGGTAATGTATAGCAATCCTTCAATGGCCGAGAAGGTGGTTAGGACACCAGTGGTCTTCGAAACGGTATCCGCAGTGATATGAAGCTGAGTGAACCACCCCGGCAGAACGCCTGTGGTATATCAAAAAGCGAAGGGGGAGTGGATGCGTTGAACTTCCTGGTAGAGAAACGTGATACGCGGCTCTATGAAATGGTTGAGGGACTACCAGTTTACTTGCAATAGCGGCGTTGTGAAAGGGATGTATACAGTGCCGCTATACCAGCAGCGTTTTGGGTCGTCTGCGCTGCCAGGAAGACAAAAGCTTTATTCAGGATTTCATTCCCCGGTCACCTCTCACTTTTCTGTCTGTTCTTCTTCCAAAAGCATGATCAGCTCTATCTCTCCTTCTCTCTTCCTCTCTCCTTTCGTTCACTCGTTCTTCCTCTCTCTGCTTTTTGTTTCCGACACCTTCTATCTTGTGCTAGTCTACAACTGTTTGCCTCTCTTCTCCTCTCTCACCCTCTCACTTCTTCTATTATTTCTCTCCCCTGACATTTCATTTATTTCCCCTTTATCTCTATCTCATTACTTCTCTCCTGCGTTGCACTCATTTTCTCACCCTATCTCTCTCATTTTCTCTCTTTCTCTTCATACTTCTCTTTGACTGTATCTCTTACCCTTCTCTCTTGCTTGTCTCTTCCTGCCCCCGTCTACTAACCGATTTTATTACTCGTCTATTTTCTTTTGTCTCTTCCAACTTACCTCAATCTCTCCTATTTCACTTTTCCAATACCCGTTCGATCATCTTTTCTATTCTCCTCACTTCGTCTCTCCTCTCTCGCTCTTCTCTCCTCTCCCCGTAATATTCTCTTGTATCTTCTCTCAATCGTTTCTTGATTCTTCTCTCATTTTTATGTCTCTCTCTCTTTAACATTTCATACACAGGAAATGGGATGGCGCCCTTTATTATTCAAACCATTCATATGAACCTTAATCCGGAAGTTATACCGGTAGCATCACAATTTGAGGTTGTATTGTTGTTGTTTTAAGGAGGTGAACCAGTTTTATCTCTTGAAGTGAGAAACTACCATTCCTATTTTCTTAAGGCGGGTAATTTTTATAAACATCGTGATCGGGGTAATCTTAATTAATGTATACATAGATAACGATACAAAGTTAACTTCTCGCAAACGCTAAATTAGTGGAGATCCGGAAAAGAACACCCAAATGTACCAAATGGAGGAATGTTACATGTTAGTGGTTTTGTGGAAATGATTGGATTAATAACATTTGGTTAACGAGAAAAAAAAGAAAGGTTTAGGTATGAGCAAATAAGAGTTTAGCTGAAAGCCAATGTTGAATTCCAATGGGAACGAGTATAATTTTATTCGTACACTGCCACAAATAAAATCTGAATTGATAAATAACGATTTTTAAAAAAAAACTTAGGAATTCAATCTAAGTCTATTTCGTATCACTTTTTATGTCTCTTTCTTATGGTGGCCCTGAAGGGACATCGCGAATAGACTAAATCGTGAAAAATATGCGATAAAATTCACGATATCGTCAATTTTATCGCATATTTTTCACGAAGAAATTCACGAAATTGACGATATCGTGAACTTTATCGTGAACTTTTCACGATGAAATTGACGACATCGTGAATTTTATCGTGAAAAGTTCACGATATAAAGTTCACGATATCGTCAATTTTATCGTGTACTCTATCGTGTACTCTATCGTGTACTCTCCTGACGGGCGCTTCGTAAACAAAACCAGCCCTAGCTGGGGGAGACAGAGAGAAGGAAAAAAGGGAAAGGGAAAGAGAAGATAAAAGGAAAGAAAGAATAATAAGAAGAAAAGAGGGAAACGGGGGGGGGGGCGAAGGGCTCTTGCCTCCTCCTCACTCCCCCCCCCCCCCCCGCCAAAAAATAAATAAGGAGAGAGAGAAGGGAAAGGGAAAGGGAAAGAAAATATAAAAGGATAGAAAGAAGAGGAAGAAGGAAAGAGGGAAACAGGGGAAGGGCGAAGGGCTCTTGCCTCCTCCCCCCCCCGCCAAAAATAAATAAGAGAGAGAAGGAAAAGGGAAAGAAAATATAAAAGGAAAGAAAGAAGAGGAATAAGACGGAAAGAGGGAAACGGGGGAAGGGCGAAAGGCTCTTATACCTCCCCCTCCCCCCTCCCGCCATAAAGGGAAAGAGAAGGGAGAGGGAAAGAAAATATAAAAGGAAAGAAAGAAGAGGAAAAAGAATAAGAAAAGAGGGAAACAGGGGCGAAGGGCTCTTGCCTCCTTTCTTTTCTTTCTTTTCCTTTCTTTCCTATTCTCCCTCTTTTTCGTTTTTCTCTTTCTTTCTTCTCTTTCCCTTTCCTTCTCTCTCTCTCTCTCTTATTTATTTTTTGGCGGGGGACGAGGCAAAAGCCCTTTGCCCCCGTTTCCCTCTTTTCTTCTTCTTCCTCTTCTTTCTTTCCTTTTATCTTCTCTTTCCCTTTCCCTTCTCTCTCTCTCTCTGAGTTTGGCGGGGGGGGGGGGGGAGGGGGGGCAAGAGTCCTTCGCCCTTCCCCCGTTTTCCTCTTTTCTTCTTCTTCCTCTTCTTTCTTTCCTTTTATCTTCTCTTTCCCTTTCCCTTTCCCTTCTCTCTCTCTCTCTGATTTATTTTTTGGCGGGGAGGGGGGGGGGGGGGGGAGTGAGGAGGAGGCAAGAGCCCTTCGCCCCCCCCCCCGTTTCCCTCTTTTCTTCTTATTATTCTTTCTTTCCTTTTATCTTCTCTTTCCCTTTCCCTTTTTTCCTTCTCTCTGTCTCCCCCAGCTAGGGCTGGTTTTGTTTACGAAGCGCCCGTCAGGAGAGTACACGATAGAGTACACGATAGAGTACACGATAAAATTGACGATATCGTGAACTTTATATCGTGAACTTTTCACGATAAAGTTCACGATATCGTCAATTTCGTGAATTTCTTCGTGAAAAATATGCGATAATATTGACGATATCGTGAATTTTATCGCATATTTTTCACGATTTAGTCTATTCGCGATGTCCCTTCAGGGCCACCATACTTTCTTACAGTTTGACCTAAAAAGTATAAACTTAAAAAAAAAAAGAGATGGTTCAAATCCTTGGCATGATACAGTTTGTCGTAGAATAGTGCCTACAAACTTTGATAAAAGAGGTACTTCAAGTTTTCGTAAAGGTGTACTTTGCTGACGGAGAGATAAGACGTGTAAGAGGAGAAGGAGAAAGGAGATAGTTCACATTCATCTACTGAAACTTTCCGGAGAATAATAAGGGTGGGCGGTGCACAGTGGGCCAGGGAGGAACCAAAGTGCGCCAAAACTCATGTTTGGGGATTTATTTTGTATAAATCCAGAGGAAATGTTTGGATTTCCAGGGATTTTCGCTTAGATTTTATTACCAACATTTTCTCTGATGTCTAAGCTTTAAGTTGATACCAGATTTGGCTGCCCGATTCTGCCCGCTATTATGTTAGAGCCGTTTTCCTTGCAACGTTGCCCCGAAAATGTGTTTATTTTGGTCCGCGGTGTCAGAACAAGTGTCGTGCGCCCCCTCGCGCCGTGATTTATGACCACGAATCCTTCATGATTCAGCCGCGGACCCCCAAAACCCATATTTTTCGGGGCAATGTGGCATTAAAAATCGGCTCTAACATAACAACGGGCAAGATCGGGCAGCCAAATTTGGTATCAACTTAAAGCTTAGACATCAGAAAAAATGGTGGTATAAAAATTTAAGCAGTACACCGCGGAGATCTAAACATTTCTCCTGGATTTATAAAAAACATGGATAATTAGTCCATTTTCAGTGAATTACCCTATAATATATCATGAAGATTGTGTTTCTATTAATTTTAACCCATTCATTCAACGAAATGAACTATCAGAAATATGTGAGAGTAATTTCATATCAATAACTTAAAAACTTCATGTTGAATTGAAAGAATTATAAAATAAGTCACTTTTGCACTAAAACTGTGAATATGTAGGATTTTGCTGTTTGAAGTAGTAAATTTATACCCTTATTGTGCATTCCGGAATTAAATATTTCACTGAGGTATTCCTCTATGTATTACCTTTCAACTGGGCAAGAAAAAAATTGGAAAAAAAAAATCACCCAAACTTAGTTTTGGCGCATTTTGGTCCCTCCCTGGCCCACTGTGCGGCGGTAGTTATATTACCTGACTGCTAAGAAAAAACAAACAAACATAAATGCTTGCTGGTAAGCAATCATATATAACCATTATTATTAAACCAACGGTAAGAGTATTTTATACAGCCAGCAAGACCGACATGTTGGTCTCACAGGCCTTCTGTAAAATTTTCTGAGAGTTCTACAAGCAAAGCCTAACTTGATTCCACATTGTTAGCTGGAGGGACTTTGACAAAGAACTCCTTCAAAACATGTGCGGCGCTGTGGCTTAGTTGGTAAAGCGCCTGTCTAGTAAACAGGAGATCCCCGGTTCAAATCCGGGCAGTGCCTTTTTATCAATTTGTGGGGTTTTAAGAATCGAACCGTCACGGAAAGTTTCAGTAGATGTATGAGAACGTTCTCTCATCATTCTCTCCTTCAAGAAAGTTCACGTTTACGAAAAACTTGAAATATTTCTTCAAGTTTGGAGGCGTTATTCGAAGACAAACTGCCCGTATCATGCCAAAGTTTTTAACCAGATATTTTTTCTAAAGTTTATGTTTCTTTTAGGTCAGACTGTGATAGGAAAGAGATTGAAAAAGTGATACGAAATAGACTATAGATTGAATTCCTTAGTTCTAAACAAATAATTAAACTTTTTTTTTTTTTACTAATTCAGATTGATATGTGGCATTGTACGAATACAATTGTACTTGTTCTCATTGGAATTCAGCATTGTTTTTTTTTCTAGCTAAACCCTTTTTTGATTATACTATAACCATTGTTTGTTTTATATCGTTAACCAAATTTAAATAATCCAATACATTCCATGAATCCCTTCCTACATGTAACATTAACCCATGCTTTGATTCTTAAAATCCCCTAAATTGATAAAAAGGCACTGCCCGGATTTGAACCGGGGATCTCCTGTTTACTAGAGAGGCGCTTAACCAACTAAGCCACAGCGCCGCACATGCACTTATTGACTTCTTTGTCAAACTCTTTCCAGCTAACAATTATAGAGCCGTGAATAAGGCTTTGCTTGTAGAACTCTCAGAAAAGTTGACAGAAGGCCCGTGAGACCAACATGACGGTCATGTGTGCCGTCGGCGCCACTTACGTTTCAGACAGCACACTCGATTTGCATTGCCGGTCTTGCTGGCTGTAGCAGATACTGTTACCTGCCACATGCACACCTTTGAGGTTGTATTGTTGTTGTTTTATGGAAATGATTGAATTATTTAAATTTTGTTAACGATATAAAACAAAAACATATATATTGTGTGGCCCAATTCTTGAGTAATTTTTTTATTTTAATAATTTTATTTATTTTTTATTTTTTGGCCAAGGGGGGGGGGGGGTATTGGCTACTTCCAGCGAGACCAACAATGCAAATCGAATGTGCCTTCTGAAGCGTTATATTTAGGGTAAAGGAGGCGGACTGCACCGACATTTTGGTATCACGGGCCTTTTGTCAACTTTTCTGAGACTTCTTCAAGCGAAGCCAAATTCATCGTTCTAAATTGTCAGCTGGATCGACTTTGACACAAAACACGCATCGAATGTGTGTGGCGCTGTGGCTTAGCGGTTAAAGCGCCTGTCTAGTAAACAGGAGATCCCAGGTTCAAATCCTGGCAGTGCCTTTTTATCCTTTTGGGTTTTTTAAAGAATCGAACCGCATGTACGAATTTTACATGTTAGTGGTTTCCTGGAATTGATTGGATTATGTAAACTTTGTTAAAGATATAAAAAACAAAATAAACAAAAAAGAGTTTAGCTAGAAAATAACCAATTTTGAATTCCAATGAGAACGAGTATAATTCTATTCGTACATTACCAAATATAAATCTGACTTGATAAATAACGTTTTTTGGGGGTGTTTTTTTAGAACAAGGAATTCAATTTAAAGTCTATTTCGTATCACTTTTCCGTCTCTTTCCTATACCAGTTTGACCTAAAAACATAAACATTTTAAAAACAAAATGCTCAAATCCTTGGCATGATACAGGGGAGTTTGTCTTAAAATAACGCCTCCAAACTTTGATAAAAGAGATACTTCAAGTTTTTGTAAACGTGTACTTCCCTGACAGAGAGATTAGACGTGTACGAGGAGAAGGAGGGAGGAGATAGTTCACATTCATCTACTGAAACTTTCCGTTATATATTTATGTCAGTATTTTATATGATGCATCATGTAAGTTTATGATTTTGGTGCTGTTGTTCTAGCTCTCTATTGGGTAGAAGTACATGTACTATGCTTTACTTAATGGCTGCTAGGACAACGGCACCATGGCGCATAGAAACAAAATATTACGCGCGTTAAAAAAAAATAACCTTTCACTATTACTGTATTTATCATTGGTGTTTGGAAGAAGAAATATTAATAGGGCCACGGATTTTGAGAAGAGTATTGTCAAAGGCATATGATATCAGTATCGAGTATTGCGATGCGAAATCTATATCTCATATTTAGGAGGGACATTCGTATCTGACGTTCACTTTATAAATTTTGCCACATGAAAGGAGGATTCTTTTACATTATAATATGATCTAGCGATCACCTGATTCTGCTATTGTTTTCCAGATGGAGTAGCATTCAGGGGGTAATTTCACTTGCATTATAACCACACAATCCATCAAGGGTATGAAATCAATTGTTACATTTACCATTTATCCCAAATGACTTTGCATCAACATTCTGAACGATTTCACTCTTCCATGGAGCCCGGCAAAGACAGAGTCAGTCGCTTAGTTACATATAGGCTCGGGTATACTAATCTAACTGCGTTATAGCAGTGTCCTTTGTACATATCGACAACTTCAGGATCAAACGAAGTGTCATAATTGTCTCAATAAAACAGCCTATCAATAGTTCATTTAGAATCCTGGATTATTAAACAAAATCAAGACTTACCCAAATATGGGATGTGTGTAAAAGGTAGGTGCTTATGTTAATAAGACTAACTCCAAAGCAATTTTGTAACCCGACAGATAAGTATCTCCTTTGGCTTATCAACGGTCATTGACCTTATATTTGACTACTTCCGGTTGTCCGGAGGTCGGAATGACCCAGATTAATATTTTCCTCTTCACTATTCAGGCAGTTGTCAAAAAAAAGTTATTGCACAATGATACTCTACATTGCTCGGTAGACGCGACGTAATATTGAATATCACCAGTAACATATCGATTTTAAAGTCATGATTATCATGATAATAGATTTGATTTTGATTGAAATATTATTTCATCGGTAAAATTTGCAAAATTGGAGAGCCGGACACTTAGATAAAATAGATTGTTTATTCAATGGTTGTGTTTACACTTATTATCACTATTGTTATAACCAGGGGCGGCCGAGCGACTTCCAAAGTGGGGGGGGGGGGCACCAACAAAAAGGGCATTTTCTGGAAAAAGGGCACCTACAGTGGGAAATCTCAAAGCGAAAATGAACAATTTTTTAGACATTGGTATATACCCCTACATTGTGATTACATTATCAGGGATGATTTCAATATTTGTTTCTCTTCATACATCATACAAGATATCGCTTAAGCATCATACTTTACAGTTGGGTGTGACGTCTGGAAATGCATTTACGAGCGAGCGAAGCGAGCGAGAAATTTTTTTAAGATCTGTGAGGTCGCAGTGCGAAAAATTACATCTTATAAAGAGGAAAAAAGCCAATCATGATGGGGTTATAAGCACATTCTCATAACGGAAGACTGAAAAGACCTTTGATAAGTAACATAATTATATCATCTTTAAATGCGAGCGAGCGCAGCGAGCAAACTTAGGGGGAAATTGCTCTTAGTCGCTTTAAATAAGGGGCACGTTTAATGATTACATGAAAAGGGGACAATTATCGAAAGGGATAAGACACTTATTGGAAAAGAAAAGGAGCACGAGTCAAAGTACAAAGGATAATTATAAGAGGTGAAAATGAGGCATTTTTTTTTACCTGAAAAGAGGCACTCACCAGTGATGAAAAAGAGGCGTTTACGAAAATGGGTAATAGGCATTTGTTGACGGAAATGGGGCATCCATCAGATTTTGATAGGGGCAATTATAAGAGGTGAAAGGGGGAAAGGTCCCTTATTAGAAAGGAAAAGGGGCACGTATCATTATTAAAAAGGGAATTATCAGAGTTGAAAAGGGGCACTGACCAGATATGAAAAGGGGCACTTATGAAAATGTAAAAGGGGCACTTATAATAAAGGAAAATGTGCATTTGTTAAATGAAAAGGTGGCGCCGTTCAGATTTTTAAAAGGGGCAGTTATGAGAAGGGGAAGGAGCTCTTTCTTTTTAATGGGGGCACTTATCATAAGGAAAAGGGGCACTTATTAGAAAATAAGAGGGGCAAATGTTAAAATGAAAGGTGTGCTCATCCGAGTTTAAAAAAGGGGTAGTTATCAAAAGGAGAAGGGGCACTTCTTACAAAGGAAAAAAGGGGAAATTGTCAAAGTAAAAGGAGCACCTCTCAGTTTTGAATAGGGCAATTATCAGAGGTGAAGGGGGCACTTATTAAAAGTGAAAAGGGGCACTTCTCGTACCTGAAAAGAGGCACTTACTAGAGATTAAAAAGGGCACTTATTCAAGATAATTTCAAGATTTATGAGAATGGAAAATGGACACTTATTGCAAAGGAAAATAGGAACATGTCGAAGGAAAAGGGGCACGTGTCAAAAATAAAAAGGGCACTAGTCAGAGGTGAAAAGGGGGAAGGGGCACTTTTACTAAGTAATAGGGGCACTTGTCAAAGTAAAAGGGGCACCTTTCCTATGTAAAAGGGGCACTTCTGACAAAATAAAAAGGGGCACTTTTCCTATGTAAAAAGGGGCACTTTTGGGGTATCTTAAAAAGTGGGCGGGGGGGGGGGCACTGTGCCCCCTCTGCCCCCCCCCCCGGGAGGGCCGCCTCTGGTTATAACTCGAATAACAGAAAATGAACGTAGAAACTCTAATCCTATCGTAGAGATTTTTATGACTAGCATTTCAAAGAATGGATGAAACAATGAGATATAATATATATTGGTGTTACACCCACAAATGTAATAACGCCAAAACATGTAATAACACTTTACCCACCAATGTAATAACACTTTCCCACAAATGTAATAATTTCACCCACAAATGTAATAACCACTTTACCCACAAATGTAATAATTTTGAATCACCCACAAATGTAATAATGACTTTACCCACAAATTTAATAAATTTGAAGGGATATTTTGTCGAATTTGTTCAAAACTAAAACCCTGTAATAAAGCATGGGTATAGCGCGCAGTCTTTACTCCAGACCCGGTTATTTCAAAAATTTAAAAAATCTTCAAAACTAAGACCCCATAATCCTTTTCCTGTGGAATAACATGAGAATCGAGCGTGGTCTTTTCTACAGACCCGGTTATTCAAAAGTAAAAAAAAAAAAAAAAAAAACTTTTAAACTAAGACCCCATCATCTTATTCCTGTGGAAGAACATGAGTATTGAGCGTAGTCTTTCCTCCAGACCCGGTTATTCAAAAGTTACAAAAAACAATAAACAAAACAAAACAAAACAAAACAAAACAACAAAAAACCTTTTAAACTAAGTCCCCTTCATCTTCCAAATTAAGACCCGGTAATAAAGCATTGGATTAGAGAGTAGTCTTTACTTCAGACTCGGTTATTAAAAAAAAAATCTTCAAACTAAGACCTCACCATCTCTTTCCTGTGGAATAACATGGGTATAGAGCGTAGTCTTTCCTCCAGACCCGGTTATTTCAAAAGAAAAATGAAATTTAAACAAATCTTTGAAACTAAGACCCACCATCTTATTCCTCTTTTTTTTTCATTTAAAAATAAATTACATTATTACATATGTGGATACAACACGTCACAAATAAATGATTGGTCGGCGGTCACACGAACTGACGAATCAGTCAAAATGGTCCATATATATATATAACACACAGAGGAGGGACCAATTCGATGGTTCGTTGACCGTCGACGATTTTTTAATCATGTAAATATTCTAACGCCCACAAATATCCTGGAATTCAATGTTCGTAGAAAAAAAAGTAATCGAATAAGTGATCTTAAATGTATTTAAATATCGACGCTGATTGTATTATGCATGTGATTATGAAATATGTTCACGATATGTAACATATATATATATATATGTACGCTATTAGTGACATTGAAACGTTGGATTGCGATGTTATATTTTCATGAGTGCGTGAATGAATTACCTTTCTTCATGTGATGAATGTATCAATTACTTATACTGAAGACTACCAATTGGTACGCGGTACACGGTGTGAATTCATGAGAACGAAATTTATTCAAAGGCAAATACAAACAAAACACATTTATATTACAGTTTTCCCTACTTCTGAAACACGCAAGCAGCTATATAAACAAGAACAAGTCTGAAATGATAATCGGTTAACAAGCAAATAACAACGCATACTTTCATATAACAAATCATAAATAGCTGTATAACGAGATCACGCGAAACATATTTGCATGTTTTGAATGAACGATTGCAGAACCCTTTGACTGATAAAATATCTATATACTCTCTCAAACAATGTGAGTAAATTGCAGAGGTTATGGTTTTATAGTGATGCAATGATGGATACATAGATTTTGTAAGATAGAAAGTATTTTATTCCAAACGAATGAAGAGGTTGTTTCATTAATATACAGACGGTAACAGAACCAAAATAATTATTACGTATAAAAAGGTGGAGTAACTCACATGTCTTTTACAAGCAACCAAGGTTATAATTTGGGCAATATTGAACCTGATAACATCAACTGAACTTGATATAAACGCAAACAACCTAACTCGTAACAATTCTTCTAAGCTAGGAAAAACAGGAGAACAAGATGCCGAAATACTAAATGTACCTGGCTTTCTGTAACTTAGTATTCGTCCATATAAAACTACTTAACACGTACAACTCCAAAAGGAATAAGATGTTGGGTATTAGTTTCGAAAATTTGTTTAAATTTCTATTTCTTTTGAAATAACCGAGTCTGAAGAAAAGACTACGTTCTAATCCCATGCTTTATTACCGGGTCTTAATTCGGAAGATGGAGGCGTCTTAGTTTAAAGATACTATGTCCCATTTGCAGGCCCCAAAAATGAAAAACTTAAATTCCAACTGCATTTGACAGACAATACTAATTTAGAACTTCCCTAAGAAAGGTGGGGCTTGAAAATGTCTTCAAGTGGGAAAATAACGACTATTACAACTGTAGTTGTCAAATCGACTTTAGGGCTATAGAGCACAAAAGTAATAGTCTTGATTTTCAGACAATTGTACCGAATGGTCATACGTTTTATGCTGCGCAAAGATTCAATCAGTTTAATTTTGGCCATCACAAGAAGTGGGTTATTGATGTAGACAAATGCTCATGTACCCTTTACAACTCTTTTCATGTATGTTATTACCAAAGAAGAAAAAAAAAGCCAGTCAGTCACTCAATAGTGTCTGTCAGTAAAGTCTAGCAAGTAAACAAGTTTCCTTGCATAATTTGAATATGAGGACACTGCTAACGTTTAAATTTCACAGATAGGACATACATGACATATTCATAATTCCTGCAACGTTCTACAGAATTTGAGGTTGGCTGCAAAGGGGACATATTACCTTTAAAAGGTTTTTTTTGTTGTTTAAAAGTTTTTTTTTTTTTTTTTTTCTTTTTTTTTTTTAACTTTTGAATAACCGGGTCTGGAGGAAAGATTACGCTCGATTCTCATGTTATTCCACAGGAAAAGGATTATGAGGTCTTAGTTTTGAAGATTTTTTTCTAATTTTTGAAATAACCGGGTCTGGAGTAAAGACTGCGCGCTATACCCATGCTTTATTACAGGGTTTTAGTTTTGAACAAATTCGACAAAATATCCCTTCAAATTTATTAAATTTGTGGGTAAAGTCATTATTACATTTGTGGGTGATTCAAAAATATTACATTTGTGGGTAAAGAGGTTATTACATTTGTGGGTGAAATTATTACATTTGTGGGTAAAGTGTTATTACATTTGTGGGTGTAACACCCCCCCCCCCCCCGTGGATCCGCGCCTGACAGTATCGGCTACTCCCAGCAAGGCCAACAATGCAAATCGAATGTGCCTTCTGAAGCGTTATATTTAGGGTAAAGGAGGCGGACTGCACCGACATTTTGGTATCACGGGCCTTTTGTCAACTTTTCTGAGACTTCTTCAAGCGAAGCCAAATTCATCGTTCTAAATTGTCAGCTGGATCGACTTTGACACAAAACTCGTATCGTATGTGTGCGGCGCTGTGGCTTAGCGGTTAAAGCGCCTGTCTAGTAAACAGGAGATCCCAGGTTCAAATCCTGGCAGTGCCTTTTCATCCTTTTGGTTTTTTTAAAGAATCGAACCGCATGTACGAATTTTACATGTTAGTGGTTTCCTGGAAATGATTGGATTATGTAAACTTTGGTAAAGATATAAAAAACAAAATAAACAAAAAAGAGTTTAGCTAGAAAATAACCAATTTTGAATTCCAATGAGAACGAGTATAATTCTATTCGTACATTACCAAATATAAATCGGAATCGATTAATAACGTTTAATTTTGTTGTTGGAAATAAGTAATTCAATCTAAAGTCTATTTCGTATCAATTTTTCCTGTCTCTTTCCTATCCCAGTTTGACATAAGAACATAAACTTTTTAAAAACAGATGGATGAATAGGCACTGCCCGGATTCGAACAGGGGATCTCCTGTTTACTAGACAGGCGCTTTACCAACTAAGCCACAGCGCCGCACATGTTCTTAACGAGTTCTTTGTCAAAGTTTCTCCAGCTAACAATTTAGAACCATGAATAAGTCTTTGCTTGTAGAACTCTCAGAAAAGTTGACAGAAGGGCTGTTAGACCATCATGTCGGTCACGTTTGCCGTCGGCCCCTTTACCCTAAAGATAACGTTTCAGAATCAGAAGGCACAATCGATTAGCATGGTCGGTCTTTCTGGCTGTCACGTTAGCCTCTGGTAGCCTGCCGATACTATTACCTGTCACATATACCAATATATACCATATCTCATCGTTTCTTTCATTCTTCATAATACTAGTCATAACAATCTCTAAGATCAGATCACAGTTTCTACGTTTATTTTCTGTTATTCGAGCGATAACAAAAGTGATAATTATGGTAAACACAACCATCGAATAAACAATCTATTTTAAGTGTCTGGCTCTCCAACGTTGCAAATTATAATGATGACAAAATAGTTTAATTAAGATCAAATCTATTATCATGATAATGATGACTTTGATATCAATATGTTACCGGTGATATTCAATATTACGTCGCGTCTACCGAGTTTCGTGATACATGTACGATATTATTATGCAATAACTTTTTTAAAATCCACTGCCTGAATGGTGAAAAGGAAAACAATTAAATTGGGTCATTCCGACCACCGGACAACCGGAAGTAGTCAAACATAAGGTCAATGTCCGTTGATAAGCAAAAGGAGACGCTTATCTGTCGGGTTACTTCCCAAAGTTGCTTCCGAGTTAGTCTTTGTGACATTAGCACCTACCTTTCACACACATCCCATATTTGGTTAAGACCTGCATTTGTTTGATAATCCATGATTTTAAATGAACCATTGATAGGTTCTGAAAGGAATTTTATGACACTTATATATTTATAAAGGACATTACCATATTACGCAATTGGATTATTATACCCGAGCATTCGTAAGCGAATGGCGCCATCTTTGCCGCGCGCCATGGGAGAGTGAAATCTTTCAAAACGTTGGGATAAATGGTAAAGGTAACAATTTATTTCATACCCTTGATGATTTGTGTAATTAAAATGCAATGGAAATTATCCCCTGAGTGCTACGGGCATCTGGGAAACAAAATCATACAGAGACGGGTGATTGCTAGATCAGGGGAGTGTTTCACAAAGACTTATATTGACATTAGGTTGGATTTAAATATGGCAGACCATTCATGGCACTGGTTGCTATAACTATTGGTCACTTTTCGTGACGGTTCGATACTTAAAAAATCCCAAAATTGATAAAAAGGCACTGCCCGGATTTGAACCGGGGATCTCCTGTTTACTAGACAGGCGCTTTACCAACTAAGCCACAGCGCCGCACACATACGATACGAGTTTTGTGTCAAAGTCGATCCAGCTAACAATTTAGAACCATGACTTACGCTTTGCTTGTAGAATTCTCGGAAAAGTTGACAGAAGGCCCTTGAGATAGACCAACATGCCTGTCATGTGTCGTCACTATTGGTCCCTCAATTATGATCTTTAGATAATACTTTTTCTTTCAATAATGAACTATCAAAAAATGTAAATTCTGTAGATTTGTAACCACGATATATATGTCCCTTCCAAAAGCTATGTAGGAATGGTTAGAGGAACTAGTGGAATGTGTGGCCTGCCATAGTTAAGTCAAACTTAAAGTCGATCTTAGTCTTTGTTAAACACCCCAGGTATCATAATGTAAAAGAATCCTCCTTTCGTGTGGCACAATTTATAAAGTGAACGTCAGATACGAATGACCCTCCCATGGGTGTCGATCCCGGGGAAGATGGGGGGGGGGGGGTGGCCTGTACAATCATCCCCCCAATAATTCACCATCACAAATTTTTTTTTTTAATGATGATAGCCCGATGAGAGTACATGTAATGGTTATCATACTCGTCTTTTGTCTTCTTTCTCTAATAATTCAATGAAACATCAAAGCTTCCGCGCTTCGCGCGGAGGAAGGGGAACTTGATTCAAACAAGGATTAATAGTCGAGAACGGTACAACGAATCGTCTTCTTTCTCTCATAATTTAATGAAACGTCAGAGCTTCCGCGCTTCGCGCGGGAGGGGGGGGGGGGGGGGAACTGAATTCAGACAAGGATTAAGAGTCGAGAATGGTACAACGAATCGTCTTCTTTCTTTAATAATTTAATGAATTGTCAGAGCTCACTACCACCCCCTAAAATAAAATCCTGGTAATTACGCGCTTGAGAGGATAATAACCCAGGTAGCAAGCTCATGTGGGCCCCACATGGGTCCCATATTCTCTGAAATGTTATCTTCATTGAGGGTGACTTGAAAAAGTTAATAACTTGGAAGGGAGGGGTGCAATCTGCCACACGCTTCTACCTCTTGGTTGCTTTGATCCATTGCCGAAAATATTTTGGCCCCTTTCATCATCCCCAACCACGGATACAAATCGACACCCCTGGACCCTCCTAAATATCAGATATAAATTATACATCGTGCTACTCGATTCTGGTATCTATGGTGGCCCTGAAGGGACATCGCGAATAGACTAAATCGTGAAAAATATGCGATAAAATTCACGATATCGTCAATTTTATCGCATATTTTTCACGAAGAAATTCACGAAATTGACGATATCGTGAACTTTATCGTGAACTTTTCACGATGAAATTGACGATATCGTGAATTTTATCGTGAAAAGTTCACGATATAAAGTTCACGATATCGTCAATTTTATCGTGTACTCTATCGTGTACTCTATCGTGTACTCTCCTGACGGGCGCTTCGTAAACAAAACCAGCCCTAGCTGGGGGAGACAGAGAGAAGGAAAAAAGGGAAAGGGAAAGAGAAGATAAAAGGAAAGAAAGAATAATAAGAAGAAAAGAGGGAAACGGGGGGGGGCGAAGGGCTCTTGCCTCCTCCTCACTCCCCCCTCCGCCAAAATGAGAGAGAGAGAGAGAGAAGGGAAAGGGAAAGAGAATAAAAAAGGAAAGGAAGAAGAATAAGAAGAAAAGAGGGGCTCTTGCCTCCTCCCCCCTCCCGCGCCAACAAATAAATAGGAGAGAGAGAGAGAGATAGTGAGAAGGGAAAGGGAAAGGGAAAGAAAATATAAAAGGAAAGAAAGAAGAAGAAGACGGAAAGAGGGAAACGGGGGAAGGGCGAAAGGCTCTTACCTCCCCCTCCCCCCTCCCGCCATAAAGGGAAAGAGAAGGGAGAGGGAAAGAAAATATAAAAGGAAAGAAAGAAGAGGAAAAAGAATAAGAAAAGAGGGAAACAGGGGCGAAGGGCTCTTGCCTCCTTTCTTTTCTTTCTTTTCCTTTCTTTCCTATTCTCCCTCTTTTTCGTTTTTCTCTTTCTTTCTTCTCTTTCCCTTTCCTTCTCTCTCTCTCTCTTATTTATTTTTTTGGCGGGGGGGGGGAGGGGGGCAAGAGTCCTTCGCCCTTCCCCCGTTTTCCTCTTTTCTTCTTCTTCCTCTTCTTTCTTTCCTTTTATCTTCTCTTTCCCTTTCCCTTTCCCTTCTCTCTCTCTCTCTGATTTATTTTTTGGCGGGGAGGGGGGGGGGGGGGGGGGGGGAGTGAGGAGGAGGCAAGAGCCCTTCGCCCCCCCCGTTTCCCTCTTTTCTTCTTATTATTCTTTCTTTCCTTTTATCTTCTCTTTCCCTTTCCCTTTTTTCCTTCTCTCTGTCTCCCCCAGCTAGGGCTGGTTTTGTTTACGAAGCGCCCGTCAGGAGAGTACACGATAGAGTACACGATAGAGTACACGATAAAATTGACGATATCGTGAACTTTATATCGTGAACTTTTCACGATAAAATTCACGATATCGTCAATTTCATCGTGAAAAGTTCACGATAAAGTTCACGATATCGTCAATTTCGTGAATTTCTTCGTGAAAAATATGCGATAAAATTGACGATATCGTGAATTTTATCGCATATTTTTCACGATTTAGTCTATTCGCGATGTCCCTTCAGGGCCACCATAGGTATCACTTGCTTTTGACAATATACTCTCGTCAAAATATGTAGCCTTATTTACACTATTTTCCAAACGCCAATGATAAATAATAATAAAAGGTCTATTTTGTTTATAGACGCCATGGTGTCGTTGTTCTAGCAGCCATTAGGTAAAGTTTAGTACATGTTTCTTCTACCCAGTAGAGAGCTAGAACAACAGCATACAAATCATACAGTTACATAATGCATAATATAAATACTGACATGATATGGACCACTAAACAGAAGCATAGATTAAAAAAAAGGTGAATTGACGTGCCCCATTTAGATCTGACACCGTGTGAACACGCTCTTCGAGACAACACGTCACTGTCCACACGGTATCATATGTCACATCGTGTTTCTCAGTGAGCTAAGAAAGCATCTGTCCGTATGAACAGCTTCAAATCAGAAATCCAGATTAATTCCTACATATAAACACACCTGACGTCATATTGACAGAGGCGTTTCACAATAATTGACAACAAACGCGTGCCATTCCGGCCGTAATCTAATCTACCCTCATATCTCATTTCTACGTACTAAACCTATAATTTTGCAATCTTTATCACGCGAAGGAAACGGGTAACTGCGTCGTAGAGATAAGAGGAGGAAAGAAGATACCCATTCATATCCTCTTGAGTATTTTGTAGGTCATAGTTCACATGAAACCTCGCGCAGAAAACGGAGGATGGTTTCGATATCAAAGAGACCAAACATGGTATTGACGTCATCTTTATATTATGATGTAACAATGGAGAATAAGGTGGCATAGTATTTACATGAGTTCATGAAGGAATTTACTGACTTAAACGAGTGGGTCCATGCTTAAAGGTAATAAAAAACTTTGGGGAAATTTCGAAAATTGGGTGGATAGTGATTCTTTGAAATGTTGATATATGCCCCTGTGGATTTATTAAGGGCACTAACAAATTTAGTCCCTAAAACACTTCTGCTTTTGAGAAAATTGAATATAACACTTTACCGGTGCTGCCGGTAAATTTTGATGAATTTCAAATAGCGCCTACGGCCGTACAAAGGTAGCTGCGACCATGAAAATAACAGAATATGTTGTTGTGATTTATAATTTCCAAGCGGGAATACCAAATCGGTCGATTTTAGTCAAGAAACATTGTTTTATAGCTTAATTAATATCTTGACCTTGAGAGGGAGCTATACAACATAAAGCATTTATTATTGACAATTTCATAACTTTAGACTCGATTTCAACCGCGACAACGATCACTGAATATTGTAAGATCATTATGCTTCCAATATGTTCATTTGAACCAAATTCATGACCCCATACCAATACTTTGTATTACCTTTAAACCGTCCCCCTGCTAGGTTTGACCAACAAAAAATCAGGGTTCTTGAAAAAAAATTCGGTTAAGATTCAGTTGAGCTCAGACAAACGTGACAAACTGTCTGGTTATATATCAAAATGTGCAAAACCCAAACTCTTGTACACTAAATTACTTCGTTTCACCAATCTAATGTTTATTTGCTGTTACTTCAGTTCATGTTACATTTTCTTGCAGTTAATTAAGTCCATGATGTCTCTAACATATTGTCATTATTATCAGGGATAAAGTAATGCATCCGCGTTTTCAAAACTATTCTGCACTGCATGCATCCACATACTTTTTAACTACCTAATACAATACAACAGAATAATACATAGCATTAACGAAAAAGTAATGGAAACTAAAGGGCCTTGACTTTTACTTTATTGAACAATACGTACATGTAATAAAAACAACAAAATAAAACACATTATTAGCGGAATAATTCATATCACGTCCAATATATGTACTCAACTTGAAGAACTTGAAAAGTCGGCAGGTAGAAATTCCGAGTTTGGATCAATGGTTTTAGACATTTGTTGTATTGTTTGTTGCCAATAATATTACAGGTCATGCGAAATCGTTATTAATTTTTACGTACTGACACACGTATAATATTTGGGTGGTCAAATTTTCACAACTAAGGTAGCATATACATGTTAAAAAGAATTAGATATCTGGAAGGCCTCACGTGAAAGACAGTGTTGATATTTGAATTACATCACAGCATTTAGAATATAATTTTTAGTTTATGTAATAACATATGTAGTTATAACTTGCATAGCGCCTACTTTTACATTTCTATGCGATTTACATCAAATTCTATTACTCCAGTCACTGTCGGCACCCGTGCGCACTCTCTATATCTCACCTTTTCCTCCTATGTTTATTCTCACTTTTATTTGTCTTTATTTCAAAGGGTCCATGGCTCTGCTGTATAGTACAAGAGTACTTTGATAAATCAATACATCCCATCTAGATCTATATGCTCTCAAAACTCTGGATTTCTTGTGCTTTCTAAGATTAATAAAAAGTAGGGTAAGAAAACCTTTGCACATGCAGGGCCTTCGCTGTGGAATGTTCTCCCTCGATCAGATCAGCAGATCAGTTTAAGTGTTAACCAATAATCTTCAAACTAATATGTTTGGATCGTCATTTAAATAATTATTCTCTAAACTTTTGTTTAAAGTTTTATCTTAATCCTGCTATAATGCAGATGAGATTTTTTTATTATGTACAAGTGCATCTTCAGCATTTGATTTCAAGGTCATTTGGCGCCATACAAATTTCATTGACAAAAGGTAAAATTCTTAAGAATGTGTTTTTATATCCAAATTCATTCAGCATAGATACACTGTAACAGGTATATCTAGTTCTTTCTTTTGCCATATCCTTCAGGTCAAATTCATTTCAAAATTTTAAACATGTTCTTACTTATTGTTTATTGCTGTTATGAATTTATGTTCAAGATTTTGTTGTTAATATTATTATCATATATATATATATTTGTTAAACTATAATGTACCTCATTATGTTTAACAGGGCATCATCAAAGACCACCATTATTGGTGATAATGAGTCACCCTGTCTAAATATCAGAAATAAATAAATAAAAAAAATCCCATTATTATCAATAGTATCATTATTATTATTATTATTATAATCGCCAATGGCCTTAATTACACATGTACTCCTGCTAGTGAAAAAAGTGACGTTCGCATCATACGCCGAGTATACACGTATACGGCCTTCACCTGGATGGAGAGAAACAACGTAGATAAAATGCTTGCTTAAATACCCTGTGCACTTATTGGGCAATTCATCGGGGTCACTGCAATGTTGAGGAAGGCAAATGGGAGGGAGAGAGAGAGAGAGGGGGGGGGTGGGACTATTTAACAAATCAGGCATTTGAAAAATCGACGTCAGCGAAGCATGCTATACAATATTTTCTTACACAGCATAAGTATGGGTTATTTGAAATAATACAAACTGTTAACAGTGTTACCAATATACACACTTTCTATACAAAATATTTGGTTATAAATCTGTTTCACACCGTGCCTAATTTGCTATTACTTTGTACATGAAATGTATACAAGTTTTGAATCGGAAATATAGCTTCCCTTTTCTATAAAAGACAGTACAAACGAATCCTGTTAGCTAACCTAAAGGGATTTTTTGGCTAGATTTAAAAGTATATGTCCTTTCTTCGTATAAATTATTTTGGGGAAAAACATGAAATAAGGATGGTCTATACGCCACAGGTTGCTATTACGGACTTTTAGATTTGCGTGGACTGATACGTGTGACGTCCATTCAAGGCAGTGCATCAAAAGGACGTCAATCGTAGCAATCCACGTTGTCGTTGTACAAATCTAAAAGCCCCTATTGTGTTAATCCGTAAGACACGCGTCTTGCTCGACGAACAATGAGTGTTGCGGCACAGGCGGCCATCACGCATACAACGCCCGTCACCGATAACCCAACTGCTAGGGGCATATTCACACCGCCTTCACTTCCCGAAACAGACGCCGAAGTCGAATTCGACATCGACTGCGAAGATGCGATTACATCTGTACTCGAGGTTGGAGTATTGTCTGTAGTTTTTGATACGTTTGTAGAAAACGTTGTTGCTTCTGTGGAATTTGATGCATCTGCTGTTGGTCTCAAGGTGGCGGTCGATGAAAAAGATGATGGAGACGACGATGACGACGACGATGACGTTGAATGGACTCCAATACCTGTAGAAGGTATATCCGATATACTTTCTTCTGTACTGACATTCATAGTGGGCTTAATTGATGTCTCAGTTGATTCAGTCGCATCGGTTGACGAAGTTTTGTATATAGTTGATTCCGTATTCGACCCCGTTTGCAACGTCGTCGGAGTTTCACTGGTAGCAGGCTCATAATTTGCAGTTGTGACAGACGTTGTTCTTAACACCGTTGATAAATCGGGCGCTCCCGTACTCATCGAGAATCCCGGTGTCTGTATATCAGTAGTTCTTTCTGGTGTTGATACACCAGTAGTTGTAATTGTTTCAGTTGTAACGACGCCATTAGTTGCTGTGCTCCTAAAATCAGTATATCTTACAAGCTCTTCTTTCGTGGTAAAACTTTGAGTGATTAGGTCGTTTGTTCGGGAGGTCTGTGATTCAGTACTAAGTGAATCTGTATATTTCCCTGAACCAGTTGGACTTTCTTCGGTTGATGACTCAGTTCCTGCAGTTGTGGCAATATGTGTTGAGGGACTTGCAGTTTCAGTATTTGCACCAACCTCACCTTCTGTGGTATGACTTTGAGTAACAACTTGTGCTGTTTCAGATCTTTCTGACACTTCTGTAGTTGTTGTCTTTTCAGTGCCAATAGAAGTCAAGATTATTCTTCGGGTTGTTTGAACGGACTCGGTAGATTCCAAAGAAGTAGTCGATGCATCAGGCATTGTATAGTAGTCATCCTGGATTGTAGACATGGTAGATGATGCTACTTCGGTAGTTGTAGAAGTAAAAGTACGAGTTGCACTGGGTTCATTAGTAGATGAGAGGCCTGGGACTACATCCGTTGCAACGGCAGGAAGTTCTTCAAAGGCTGTCGTGGGATCATTCACTGAAGGAGTAGAAGTCGTCAGCGTCAGTGAACCCGATGATGTCAATTCGGGAATGGACGATGGAAATGGACTCAATGTTGCTTCTGTAGACCGAGGGAGTGTTGATGGTGTCTGCGTTGTCGACAGCTCAGGTTCCGACTGCGTTGTCAATCTCGAAACCGACGCCATTGAGGTGTCTGAAATTGGCGTTCCAATATTGGTAACATCCGTTACTACGGACGCTTCGGTCGTCGCCGCAGTCACGGTGGGGACAGGAGTTCGTCTCATACACGGAGAGAGTGAAGAATCGGTTGCCGCTCGAGAAGAAGTCGGGTTCGTCGTCGCCATCGTTGTCGACGATTCTGCAGGTCCTCTAGTTTGAAATATTGTACTTTGTCCAGATGTCAATGAGGTCTGTCCATGTGACGTTAGAATGTCTGTCGAGGTTTCAGAGTTTTGTGGATTGCCTTTGACCATTGCCATGGAAGTGATGTTGATTCCGACAATGTTTGGATTAAGCGTGGTCACACCACGATCGGAAGTACGTCCACGAAAGAGCCTTGATAGAGGAATGCCTAAAGAAGAATGATAATAGATATGATTTATTGTAAATGGTGAATGAAACCTGCAATACTCATTATTTTCTGCACGATATAGGTCCAAACAAAATATTCTGTAGAAATGGAACAAAAGACCGAAAAGGTTTCCTGATTTGCCGGATGCCTTTTGACGTGTTTGTAAAACATTTGTTGGAGAAAGCGCTCAAATGATAACAAACTCAGAAATCAAAATAGCATGTTGAGAGGAATTTTTCTTTGCTGCGAAATAATCTGGAACTGTGGACGCCCTGTGCATCCTTCCCCTTCACTAACATATTTGAGTTTAAAAGAAAATCTTGTAAATCATTGAAGCGTAAGAATGAGAGACAAATCATCAGCATGATGATCCCTATTCACTATCATCATATCCACAACCAAAATCATCGTCATTATCATCCCAACTGCCCACCACCATCACGGTAAGGCGTCTAAAAAAGATTTATTAAAGTATTCAAAACTGAGAAATATCAGCCCAAAGAGGGAGAAAAAAAGAAGAGGAAGATTTCCGACCAACCGACCCATGTTTTGGCACCTAAAGGGCAATAAAGTATCTTTTTTTAAAGGCCTAATTATCTTCACCATCATCAGCATCATCACCATGATCACCATCATTGTCATAATCATCATCATCAGACATCAGTACCTGGTAGAATCTGACACCTTTCTCCTCGGTATCCCCCAGTACAGATACAGGTGAAAGTAGGACCATGTCCGAAACATAACCCTCCATGAAGGCAAGGAGAGCTCGCACAACCATCATCTAAAAACAAAAATCGAATGGGAAAGTATATATTTAAGTTTAAGCACTAACAAAACATATGTGTAAACTGGGATCCTCTGCCTTTATAAAAATACATCGACAAGGTTGGGGTAAAACGTAAACATTATCAATGTGGGTAAGATTACCCCCATCTTAAAAAAAAAAGTTTTCATCAGCAAAATATCTAAACTATTGAAGACCTTCCTCGTGATCGTGTTCGTCCATTCCGAATCCCTTTTGTCGCCATGATTGGTGGCGCTCTTCTAACATACATCTTCTCATTGTTCTATGCTTACAAGTAGTTACCGAATCAAAACAATCTGATACATTCTTGCTTTAAACAAAACAATTTTCTCTCAAACCAAACCAAAACGATTGGACTATTTTAAGACGTTCTCATTTCAAATGGTACCAGGCATGTTCGGGTGATTTAAATGTATGTATTAAATTAAAGTTAATTTAATGAAATCTGCACAATGTGACTGTGCCTTCAGATACTTACGTTTTATTTTGATTTCTGCATTTTGGATTCTTACAAGCGCATCCTGAGATGAAACTGTAATCTCAGCCATAAATTGCACCTTTAAAAATAAAGCAGAGGAAGAAGTAATTACAAGATTGTTAGTTGTTAAAAATAAAGTATTGTAAAATAATATGGTTTACCATATTTACGTTTGTGGTTTGATTGAGACCTTTAAAAGTACCTATTTCTCTAAAAGCAATAATGAGAGAAAATATGACAACTTTACAAGGTTTTGCCTTATGACAGCAGCAATGAAAAGCTATTAATGAAGATGAAAGAATAAAGTCAGATAAAGAATGTCAGATAAAGAATGTTTAAAGCATTGAACTGTCATGGTATATGATATCGACATGAGAACTTTCTAATTTATTGCCGATTAAGCAAATGAGTTAAATTTGAGATGGAAAACGTGAAAGACACTAAGAAACCTGTTCATGGTAAATACTGAATTTAATTTTGTCATGAATTGATAATTTCATTTACTTTTTGCCATACACTATTTTTGTATCATATTCACGGTAGTAACAATCGACTTGAGTTACACTCCCCTAAAGTTGACTACCGCTTTACCAACTTTTTTGTTCTCACCGCAAATCTTGAAACACCGCCTTGTGCAAGCAGCAGTGACGTTGTTACCCATGAATCCGTAGGTCCACTTGTATGCCATATATTGTCAAAGTCGCCGCCGTTCCTCGACCATCGTACAGAGAGGGCATTGACAAGATCGTCATTGCGGTGATCCGAGAGCTGGTATTGAAAACTGATCTCGATTGTGTCGGTGGTGGCGGCAGTCACTTCGGGACTTTGGAGTAATGCTGTGCCGTTTTCTTGGCTTATTGTGACGTATGCGTAGGAGGAAGGATCTGAAAAGAGATTAATGATTAATTAGACATTGATCATAGTACCGGTACAAACACCTGTAAGCATGGTAAGACGCATATCAATCAAAAGGCTTAGTATGGGCCCAACATGTATATGTTTACGAGTGCATAGGCATTATTTGTTAATTTGTTTTCGTCGGGGTAAGGAGTGGGGAGGGGGGGGGGGGCTGCCCACTCCTCCAGTTTTCTCAATTTTCATTTGAAAGAGTTAAGCGAGCGAGCAAAACTTGGAAACTTTAACATAGTAACAACGCAATTTTGTTATCAGAATCATTTTACCAAAAAAGGATATACAAAATACAGGTAGTCTATTTCGCTGCCCGCCTCGTATGCCTATGCGCAAGTGTGTTGGCATTGCAATTTAATAAATATACAACTTTTTCATGCTTTTAGGATATTATATAAGTATCATCATCAGATCATCTGAATATGCCCTGTATATATTATGTCATTCTTATTAACCACACGAACACGATTTTATGGGGGAGGGGAAGGGGAGCGGTAAATACTTCCCGTCTACCGTCTACTATCCTCATGGTCTCACAATCGTTTCGTCTACTTATCATTTGGTCTAATGACCATTAAGGCTACTATGTTAATCATTTGGTCAAAATTCCATATGGTCTAATCTCCAATTAGTCTTCTACCCATTTAGTCTATTGTTCATTGAGTCTAATAACTAGTAAGTCAGATTCCCATTTTGTCTAAGGTCAATTTCGTCTTCCATTCATAAGGCCTTATAAACATTTGATGATGATTATTTATTAAGATCAAATGATTAGTAGACCATAATCATAGATAATAGACAAAATGGGCATTATACAAACTAGGAATTAGACCAACTGGCAAATAGGTGTAGACTTATTGGAGATTAGACCTAATGGAAATGAGACCAAATGACTTTTAGCCCGAATGGTCATTAGACCAAATGATAAGTAAACAGAATGAGTATTGTACCATGTGGATAGTAGACTGACTGGATGTAGACCATATGGGAATAGACCAATCTGGTAGTAGACGAACTGGTTGTAGACCACACGGCTATATATACACCAGTAAACATGGGTCCGCGCTTGTGGGCCATCATCTATATCCACGGTAACCACATGCACGACTTTTAATTTTGGTAAAATGAATACAGACCGATACCCATGTGTGACACCCTCTTTAACCCTATTAACTTGAATATGGGGGCAAATACTCCCCTTCTGCCATTAATCAGTACCCCTGAGTGAGACTCTCCGAACCCTGTCAACGAGATGATCCCCTGAACAAGAATTTCCTGGGATAAATACCCCATTTCATACCATCAGTATATCAAAGCTCCCATGTGTGACACCCTTTTTAACCCCCGTAAACGAGATTTGTTTTATTTTGTTGGAAGGGGGAGGGGGTATTGCTCTTCTTCTACCATGAGTGATACCCGTATGTGAAACTGACTTTATCGAGATGCTATATTCGGGGGGGGGGGGGGGGGAACTCATGTTTGGTTTCGACGGGGGTGTGCCGCTGAAGCCCCGCAACCCCTACCCATTTTAAGGGTAAAGCCCATTTCCCAAAATTTTCAAAATGTTAAAAAAGCGGACCCATATTTACTGTAGAAGTATTTTTGTTAAAAATGGGACTCATGTTTAGGGATTTTTTGGTGAAAAAGTTACCCATTAGAGCGGCACACCCCGTATGTCTTAATATGTGAGTACCCCCGGTCTATAATCAACGAGATTTTTGTTCGCGAGGGAGGGGGGGGGGGGGGGGGGGAGTGGGGAGAAGGGGTTAACATATACTAAAAGTGAAGAACAATATCATTGCCCCTGTGTGAAACTCTCTTTGACCCCGAGAACGAGATTTCGGGAACAAATACGCCCCTTTCTTACAGACAGCGAATATCAAAGCCCCCTGTGTGCGCCACCCTCCTCAACCCCTTAAATGACATTACGGATGTCATTCTCGTGTATTTCGTACCTTCAGCTGACGAGGAGGATGTGTTGGGGTCACGGGAGCTCCTCCACCGGGGGCCCGCCCCGACGCTGATCCAGCCGCACAGACCCGCCTGGAAAGTACAACTCTGCCCTAGGGAGACTGCATGGGACGAAAAATAATATGTTAGCAATCGAAGAGGATAATATGTCATATTATGTATATAATATTGAAGAGAGAGAGAGAGAGAGAGAGAGAGAGAGAGAGAGAGAGAGAGGGGGGGGGGGGGGGAGAGGGGACGAAACAATTGGGCGGTATGCACAAAGATGTATTTGAAGATATCATATTGAGAAATTCATCTGTATATACATATTCTCATATGAACTTGCGCACTGTTGTGTCAAATCAAACACTTACATGGCCCAATCGCGATCCGAGATGAAATCACATCGTAATTTGAAATGTAAATAATTGATTTGAATCGCTTGTCACACCCTTTGCTTATATACGGAGATTATCTCGTATGTGTTCGTGTAACATACATTGTTTCGCGCGGTTCCAGATTCTTTTTAAACGTTTGACTATCTATCAAAGTCAGGAGTAATGTGATATATTTATGTTGCTAGGTATTTACACATTTGAAAAAAGTAGTGTGTCAATGTAGCGGAACATCTTTTGAAGACTGAACTAACATTTCATGACAATCATTAGCATCACCACTGTATGTGTTATACTAGTCATTTATATCAAGCACATGACTTAGGAGATATTAGTTGTATTATCACGTTTTTTGTGCAAGATGCGAAAGCTAAAATTTGTTCATGATGTATTTCTATATGTTATCATCGCCCTTCTGCACAAATTGACTTAGACAAGTGACACCATAATCATTATGTTTCATGTAATTTCATGTAAGGAAAACATTATTTGCCGGTAACTGAATTTTCAGATTATCATATTAATAGCTTCCAGCTGGTGTCATGTCGTATTTTACTCTCATCAAAACTTGTGATTTATTCACTAGTATTCTTCCGTATTAAAATTAAATAGCAATATATCACCTTTTCATTTTCCTGATTATGTACACAGCGCTGTAATTCCGCCCACTCGTTTTACCGTTCTTGTTTATCATAGGAAGTGAAAGCTTGACGAAAACATTTGGATGTTTATGATAAGTTAAATTATGAGACATTGAATTAGAACCCGGGTCTGGTAGGGGATGCTGATTGAAACCCTTCAATTGCAACGCTGAATCTTTGCATGATAAATGAATGAATGAATGAATGAATGTCATTTTCCAGTGAATATTGCAAGATATCGGAGTTCTATCATGTTTAACTTCTAAAATTCTACTCTTTCGACAGTTGGTCATTACGAATATATTTTGTCTGAATGTTCATGTTTATTATCCAATACTGACTTATCCGTTCCAGCTCCCTGTTCAGACTTAACACTTTGTGTACAAACTTTAATTTTACTTCAAATATTAGTCGAATAAAATAACAGCAAGTATAATACGCATTGATCAGAGAAAATATACAACCGGATAGTGGAAATATAATCATGCTGAGGAACAAATTTGCTCGCACGTCATTTTGCTTAATATATAACAAACGTACTATTCACATCTCTTTAGAAACCAGATTCTCGCTGGAGTGGACACTAACATTTAACATAGAAAAAAAAGGGCATAAGATCATGGCCTCGCAACCTTTTCAAATTGGTGCCTAAATTTGAATCAACAGGGGTGGAAACTTACCTCGAAATACTGCGAAGATAATTCCAAAATGGCAGAGAAGGTTGAACTTCCAACAGGGCTTCATGTTGCACTTGATCCCAAATGAAGACTCCCTGTCCAAAGCGATGTAAAGTTTGATGGTCGCCTTTCAAACCGCAAAGCTTTTGGGTCCCGCACCTTTCTTTGTGAAACGTATCTATCTCTTGCTTATCTCCAGTCGGTGTCCATGAGAACTTCAAGTTCCACACTGAAGATATAATCATGATGGTTATAACGGAAACGTTAAACTAAACAAACTGTTATCTAACATGATTCTGCCACACCGATTTGATGGAGATGGAATATTAGCAAATATAGGAAGAGCACCTTCGCAGTCGGGTTTGTGACGAATTGTCCTTTGTTCCCTGATGTACATCTCGATGTTGGTCAATTTTCTGAATGGTTTTCTTCATTGCTGGCTCAAAACAGCTCTGTATTGTTGCAATTTTAAAAAAGTGATGAAGGATTCGTTAACGATTTTTTTGGAAATACAGGTTCATGACTTTAAAACTAAAAGTTACCTTATACTCCTCTCGTAGTAACTGACCCTGCTTGAAATATCCTCAAAACTATGAGTTGATATCAAAATCAAAGCTGTATCACTATGTGATTAGTACGATGATTAAATCGATGTTGCTATGTGTTCGCAGCAGTTTGTAGGGGTAGATTCGGAAATCACTGACAGGAAGACACGCACTTTTTTATTTGTTATTGAGAGGCAGAATCATATCCTCCAAATTCCTTACAAAATAATTAATAACAATGCTAATAAAAACAGATCTTCTTAAATTCGGGGGAGGGGGCAGAATAAGTGCACGTTTGTAATGAGATCCATGTCATAAGCATGACAAGTTTGGCTTGAATTGAGATAGAAACAAAGAAGGGGGGGCACATGCCCCTGTATCCCCTGGACCCGCCCTTGTTTAATGACTGAAACCTTAATTGCGTCTCCAACAACTACCCGGAATAAACGAATCATTATGTGGGAAGATTATAAGCAGATGCATGAGAGATATTTACTGTAATGTTTTCGAGCAAGGCCTATTGTCATGACATAATTTATGTGTTTTTATATCAGCATCAAAACCCAGCTGTAATAATGCTTTTAAAGGGAGTATACCTTTCAGAAGTTAGCCTCAATATTATTATTGAAATAGCCTAAAATATTTTAATATCCGATCCTACACTTAAAAACAATGGTTTGATATTTTCGCTCTCGTGGTAGCAACATTACTTGGCGTATCTCTATATTTAATTTCTCTTTTATTTTCAAACAATTTTATTTATTCACGAAGGTAGTAAATGCAGATTGTCTTATAGGAAAGTCTTGATTATCATAATTCCATTTAGAAATATGCAATAAGGCACATCGCCAGCAGCATATTATGTACAGAAAGATCCTGGAAAGTTTCAGTGATAAAAAAAAAATAAAAAAAAATAGAAGGATACTTGAATACTTTGGGGTATTGTATCCCATAGCCCGGAGGTACACCACGCGAAGAACAAAACAATCCGGGTTTGGTTCCAGCTAAGGATCGCGCCCTCTAGGCTAAAGGGCTGTCCACTTTCCAAGTTGAAGAAACGACTTTGATGAGATACAGCATCAGAAATAAAAGACGTGAACATTTAAGTGCTATTTTCCGAGTACACCATATTTTATGGATTATAACAGAGTAGCTCTAATGCCATCAGAACTATAATCAACCATTGACTCCTGGCTCAACATGTGCAAAGTCAAATATACACTAAACCACTATTTTACTTAAATATCATACTCTTCTCCTTCTTGATTTTGTTCTTTTTCCTTTTCTTGTTCTTGTTCTTGTTCTTCTCCTTCATCTTCTCTTCTTCTTCTCCTTCTTCTTCTTCTGCTTCTTCTTCTTCTTTTTCTTCTTCTTCTTCTTCTTCCTCTTCTTCTTCTGCTCTTTCCTTCTGCCCTAAAACAAGGACAATATCTAATTTAGATAGGCTTTTATTGCCTGAAAGATTCCAACGCAACAAAAAAAAAAAAAAATCAATCTACCAAACAAATAAACAACAACAGCAACAGCAATAACATACGAACAAATGAAAATACACCAACAAACAAACAACCAACTAAGTAAACGCAAGGCCTAAGATTTATTCAGAATGAAATTTTGGATCAACTGACATGAAACAGTCTCAGTTACCCAACTAATGACGCGGTTTCACGTGACATCACTTTATTATTATGCCCTCTGCAATAATGTACCAACAAATAAATCAAACAGAAAACGAATGCAAATATACGACTAAACGCGTGGTTGTTTTCTTAATACTTCATTTTGACATAATAAAAACTTGAATTCGGCAGACAGTACATGTTTGGTAGGTATCCCTGCGTTGAAACTGATTACCCTTTCCCCACAGGTCAGAGACCTTACAAAAAGTAAAATATGCCACGACCACGAAGGGACTCGAACCCTCAATCTTCTGATTCGAAGTCAGACGCCTTGTCCATTAGGCCACGCGGCCAAGGTTGTATATATTAGCCAAGCTTGTATCAATAGCGGAAATGATGAAGAATAGTCATTCACACACCCGATCAAAGTCCGTGCTCAAAAGCATTATGAAATAACATTTTAAAGTGTTTAACATACTATATCAATGTTTGTACTCATTAATGTCTGTTTACCTTGAAATAATTCTCAAACCTGCCCGTGTAGATTTAGTCATTGTTTCCTAGTCATTATTTTAAACCTAAAATGATCATCACATATCTTTCCTCATTGTAAATCATTATTCAAAGTAAAAAGTTTCCAAAAAATATAAATATCTGTTTTTATCCTAGGTTTCTTCTTTCTTGGGGCACTATTAAAATGAACAATGGATTGCATATAACTACAGGTCCTCTAAAGAGAAACGACCATCCCGAGTCAAATTATTTTGAAAACTAGATGGAATTTTGACTGCGCGCAGTCGAAAATGATGCCTCCGCCATAGAGCAATTTAAACAAGTTTGGAGTTTAAATCTCCAGTGGTTCTTGAGATATCATGATAACAATCTCAATGTATGGAATTTCATAAGTTGACCTCTGTGACCCTTGACCTTTGACCTACGTGCTCCTAAATCTAATCAGATTGTCTTCCTATGGTGATACACACTATCATTAAGTTTGAAGTTTAAATCTCCAGTGGTTCTTGAGATATTATGATATGGTGATACATACTATCATTAAGTTTGAAGTGAAAATTCTCCAGTGGTTCTTGAGATATCGCGATAACGATCTCAATGTATGGAATTTCATAAGTTGACCTCTGTGACCCTTGACCTTTGACCTACGTGCTCCAAAATCTAATCAGATCGTCTTCCTATGGTGATACATACTATCCTTAAGTTTGAAGTTTTTACATCTCCAGTGGTTCTTGAGATATCATGATAACAATCTCAATGTATGGAATTTCATAAGTTGACCTCTATGACCCTTGACCTTTGACCTACGTGCTCCAAAATGTAATCAGATTGTTTTCCTATAGTGATACACACTATCACTAAGTTTGAAGTTTAAATCTCCAGTGGTTCTTGAGATATCATGATAACAATCTCAATGTATGGAATTTCATAAGTTGACCTCTGTGACCCTTGACCTTTGACCTACGTGCTCCAAAATGTAATCAGATTGTTTTCCTATAGTGATACACACTATCACTAAGTTTGAAGTTTAAATCTCCAGTGGTTCTTGAGATATCATGATAACAATCTCAATGTATGGAATTTCATAAGTTGACCTCTGTGACCCTTGACCTTTGACATACGTGCTCCAAAATCTAATCAGATCGTCTTCCTATGGTGATACATACTATCCGTAAGTTTGAAGTTTAAATCTCAAATGGTTCTTGAGATATCGCGCTAACAAACTCAATACAAGGAATTTCATAAGTTGACCTCTGTGACCTGTGACCTTTGACCTACGTACTCCAAAATCTAATCAGATCGTCTTCCTATGGTGATAAATACTATTCCCGAGTCTTAAGTTTAAATCTTAAATGGTTCTTGAGATATTGTGATAACGGTCAAACGGGACGGACGTACGGACGGACGGACGGACAACCCGAAAACATGATGCCTCCGGCACCACCTTCGGTGGCGGAGGCATAACAAAGAGAATTTTAAGTCATTTGTGTGTTGGAACAAATGGGCAAGTTGTCCGCCACTACAGCAGATAGATATTACTGTTTCAGACTATTTGAACAGCCCATACCTAGTATAACGATTACAATTTTCAAAAATTTCATAACTTTCTCCTTTTTGGGTGCGATTTCATTCAAACTTTCACCAGTCTGCTTCTCTGAGGTTTTTGATCTCTTCTAAAGTAGTTTCTATCATGGTTGGATTTAGCTGAGGCTGTTGAGCAGGCGGAGACGGGATATGAAAACTAGGGGCGGTCGAGAAGAAATGCCTGTTACGAGACAATAGGGACTTTTAGATTTGCACGTCGACATGTTGACTGCTACGTGCGACGTTCTTTTTAACCTGCCTTAAACGGACGTCACACGTAGCAGTCCACTATGTCGACGTGCAAATCTAAAAGTCCCTAATGGGAGAGTGGTCAGCTGATAACAGTGATTAATATTATACAGATGTGAAGCAGTCGACCCAACGCCCTCTTTAGGGGAAACATCGTATCGGGCCGATGTTGTTTATGCGTGTTAAGAAGGATGATGATGATGGTGATGATGATGATGATGATGGTGATAATGATGATAAGGATGATGATATTGGTGATGATGATAGTGATGGTCACTGGACATACAGATTATTTGCCTTTTGAGAAACGATGACTATTTTCATGATTGTAATCAGTAATCTGAATGATATCATTATGATTCATTAAAAGGTCAAGACCTTTAACCGTATGGAGAACTTCAAAATGTTCAATTCATGTACATATAAAATGAAAAGATAGCAATATTTATTCCTTTTATTTTCTTTCGTTATAATGATATGTGGCATGGGATAAAGACCACTGCTTTTTCATGAATATGGCCGCCGGAAATGATTAATTCTATTGGCACTTACAATATATGCATATAGGTATGCCAGTTATTTTCCACCCAAAAATGAAAAAAACACAATCGGTGACCAATGAAAATGAAAGCATTGGTGAAAACAGCTTTATCAGTGTCAGTCCCGAAAGGGTTAGTATTCCTAATAATTGATGGATAGACTTGTAAACTATGAAACAGTGATCAAACATTGCCTCAAAAACCTCGCCGTAAAAACAAACACATATTGGGTCAATAGTGAAATGCCATGACAACAGATTTTTCCACTTGATCTACGCATGCTCAGATGAGATGCATAGCCAATGTAAAATTCATTACCATCTCCCCAATATAATAATATCAGAAATAGAAAAGAAGGAAGGGGGTCAACAGGAGTGAGAACACTGTATTGGCGCCATTTTGGATTTCGGATTATCAGCTTTTACGAGTCGGAACACAAACCTGATCACAGATTTATAAAATTGTGTTATTTGTTGGCATCCTTTAGCTTTGAAAAATCGTTGGATTAATTTCATCAACAAATAATTACGGCATATATTTAAAAGGCAGTGTTTCAATCAAGGAAGGGTAAAATGGAACTTTTGTTCGTGATATTACTTGTTGTGTGCTTTAGTGGTAAGTCCATCTTAATTTATCGATGTTATATTTTGCATTGTAGAATTAAAGAAGCGTGAAGTCTTGGAAAAAGTTGCGATGTGTAAAAAATAACGTGCAGCAAAAACTATAATACTTTCAATAGTTAAGACTCGTATTATTCATTCATCACTCATTTTACCATCGAACTATATTAAAACGCGTATGTAATACTGAAGAGCGAAATTATGTAGCATAAGATTTAAAACTAATTTGACAACGAGGATTTCTTTAGTTCCATACCAGTTAGTAGTTAGAATCAAATAGTTCTTTCGAAAAATACCATTAAATGTATGGATTCAATTTGTTATAGACTGAAATGCAACACCTATAGACCTATCATTTGTTGGTGTACACGTGGTTGTGCTTTATTGTGTCGATGATTTAATTGCTTTCAAATCATATAGAGGCTTACATTTTTGAGGTTTCTTATCACATACTTATTTATGCATTCCGTACCGCAGGTTTATGCCACTTCAAGCATTTTAGCTTTGAAATCAATACATCTTCTGATTATACGTGATTGTTGGTGTATACCTCTTTTATGTGAATAAGAAGTTTGCAATTTCAATGTTAACTTCATCTATATGCACAGTGTCATGTTTCCCGTCTGTTTCTGAAACTAAATCTTTTTGTTTTGTATCAATGTCTGCCTTGCCTGAAATATCGATCAAACCGTAACAGCCGCTAATTATATATTCACTGTAACGTTAATAGTGATCATAACATAGGATTGGAATGGGGTTAAATTTTAACTAGGATTTTGTATCATTATGGATCCTATTGGAGAAAAGGGAAGAGGGGTCGTGGTATCTTTTTATTTCAAATGTACGTTAATTCACAGTTGAATACATCCATAAACTTTGGGATAATGCATATTGGGAATGATGAAACTTTAGACTTATAAACGCCATTCTCATGGCATAACGAACCATGAGAATAACCAATATGGCGACAAAGCCTTCTGAATTACGAATAAGAGATTTGCTGAATATTAATTCAAAATATTCCAACAATAATAATGCTAGGATAAATCAAATCGTTGTCAGCTTTAAACAGGATTATGACTATTTCTTTTCAGTTTGGGAACAATTATGCAATTTAAATCACTAACTTCTTATCAACGTTTTATAGTAATTCATTATAAGCTGAATTAGAGTATCTCTTAAATCTTTTTCTTCTTCAAGTTTCATCTCTTAAAATCTTTTAAAAGTTGGTTTCAACTGTATTCTGCATTCATTCTAGAGAGACAAAATGTCGAAACAAACTAAGCATTTGGTTACATTCAAACATGCACCATTCGTAAAACTTAGAGTGGTAATGTATTCAGTTAACACAAAACATTATTGTGCCTGAATAGATCGGTAAGCTTGACAATAAGAACAATCTCTGTTCCTTTGTTTTCCACAGCCTCTGATGCGCAGAACTGCACTTTCACAGACGATTACTGTGGGTACACCAATGGCGGGGTAGGACAACTACAGTGGCTTAGGGTAGAGAACCTAAACGACATAGGTATGACGTCATCTAAAAATAACTTTATGTAAACTTTGAGGCGTGCCTACCAAAACATACTTGAACTTTGACATAACAGAAATTGATGACGAAACGAGATTAATATGCAAAGATTAAAGGTATTACAAAGTTTTGGTATGGGGTCATGAATTTGGTTCAAATTAACATATTGGAAGCATATGCGTTCCTACAATATTCAGTGATCGTTGTAGCGGTTGAAATCGAGTCTCAAGTTGTGAAATTATAAATAATAAACTCTTTATGTTGTATAGCTCCCTCTCAAGGTCAAGATATTAATTTAGCTATGAAACAATATTTCTTGACTAAAATCGACCGATTAGCTATTCCCGTTTGGAAATTTTATATCACATCTACATATTCTGAGATTTTCATGGTCGAAGCTACCATTGTACGGCCATATGCGCTATTTGAAATTTATCAAGATTTACCGGGAGCACCGGTAAATTTTTATATTCAATTTTTCTCGAAAACAGAAATGTTTTAGGGGCTAATTTTTTTAGTGCTTATAATACATCCACATGGGCATCCAAATACGTCAAAATTGTAAAGATTCACTATCCACCCAATTTTCAAAATTTCCCAAAACTTTGTATTACCTTTAATGGACTCACTATACAGAGAGAGAATGTGATGAGTGAAAACAAACCAGGATCCCTAGTCTAAAGGGGCTGTTAAGGAAAGGAGGGAAATTCCTGGTGGACTAAAACTCTACAAGAGGGACGGATTCGGCTTCCATAGATCATGTTGATCTTCTGTCTTGAGAACCTTTAAAGGGTCACTCTAACCAAAAAGGGCTAACAAAATGTAAACAAGACATGTAGAATAATTTTTGACGGAGATTCCGAACATGACAATGATTTTTCTTAGAAATCATCAATAATTCTGGAATCTAGCTTTAAAAATGACGACTCAGAACGCTCAGAAAAAAAGCCCAGTTTCGGAGCTGTATTGCGCAATAGCATATGACGTCACTGCAGGAGCCTCTCCAGTGAAAATGTGGGTGATTTAGGCATACAAATATCTATATAAAGGCAAACTATGGTATTAATAATAAAAAAAGGACATTTATCCGAAAATAATATGCACTTGATAATCCCAGTACGTTTCTGGCAATATCGTGATTCCTTATTATAAAATTATAAAATTATAAAATCGGACATGCCCGCAATGACGTCAAATGCGTCATCAAGCCACGTGACCGTATGACATTTTTTCGAGGGGCGTAGCCCAGCAAGCGTGAGATCTGTGAAAAATGGATGATTATCATCATTTTTTGGTCAATTTAGAGATTTTCTGAAAAATCAGAAGCTGGAATAATAATAAGTAGAAATGTATATATGTTTTAAAAAGCTATGTTAGTTGGGTTAGAGTAACCATTTAAATGAACGACTTGATCCCATTTTGGAAGAATTCGCAATACCATTTGATACGAACATTCGAACATGTAAGACGTACTGACCGAGGATCTGAACAATTTAATCAAAACATTAATTAATTAACAGTTTACGCTGTAGCCCCCTACATTAAAGATAAGCCTGATTTCTGTAAATAAATAAATAAAGTTTAAAAGAAATAATACTTAAAGCATGATATTACATGAAACGCAGAAAATGAGGTATCTTTCAGTTCAAATTACCATACGTAAAAGTATATTTAGAGTAATATATGTTAACCATATATCTTGTAAAACTTCTGACTCATGCTCGGAAAATGAATGTTGAAAGGGTTATTAATTAATTTCCCCAAATTTTCGCAGTTCCTAATTATGTGTCCGTCGAGTTTACTGCCCCTGGGCGTACCCAACTGGCGACACTCACCAGCCCCGCCCTGACCAAACAGACTGGTGTCAGCTACCGATTTAGTTTCGACTACCGAGTCACGGGAGACCACACCCTACACGTTAGGGCCTCGGGAGCTGGTGGAGGGGGTTGGGAGCATACCGGCGATACCACCGATTGGGAGAGTGCGGTGCTGGTGTTGGCACCACCGACTGATACATTCAATGTAAGTTCATAAGATTCATAAGGTTCATATTGCTACATGGAACTCATCAGAGGGCTGAGGTACAGTGAATATTGGGACACCAAGTGATAACATAGAAGGATTGTTATCCTCAGGGACTTAAAATAAAAAAAGAAGTCATGATCAACTTATTGCATGAGGTTGGCTAACAAACATGTATTAGCCCAGAAAACATCTCAACCAACACGTCCAATGCAATATTTTTCCTTCTTTATTGAAATAGTTTATCTCAGTCAATCCTCCCTATAAACCCATTTTTTACCAATTATGTTTGCCTGTTCCCAATTATGAAACTATAAATACGTTTACCGCAACAAGATCTGAACATGGTGCAAAATCTAAATTTTAGTTTAATAGTTTGCGCTCTAAGTTCTATTTATTGCTTTTCATCACACATATTCATAATTCAGACAAAAAAAAATGTCAAAACGAAAAAATTGGGTGTTTAATGATATCTTCAATAGTTCTTGATTTCCCTATCCTTTATTGAATTTTCTTTGTAACTCACCCCCCCCCCCATTCATTTTATTAAAACCGATTCAATACCATGATGGACTTCCCCTTGAAAAAAATGATATTATCTGGACCGACATGTATTACGCATTTGTGCCATATGATCATAGACTTCCAGTTCTGATATCATGTACAAAGAATTCTGTGTCTTCTTGTCGAAAAGTTTGGTCTATATGCACACCCCTTGATTCCGTTAAAGGTCAAACTCAAGTGCGTTCATTAGAGATGTTGTCATACTCTCTTTCAGGAAACATCTGGGGAGTGTTTCACAAAGACTAAAATCGACTTTTAAGTTGGACTTACCTATGGCAGGCCGTTCATGTCACTGTTTTCTTTTACCATTTACTGGCATTGGTCTCTCAACGGACGTACAAATCGTGATCACAACTGCAGAATATAATTTTTTTGAAAGTTCATTATTGAAGGAAAAAATATCATCTAAGGATCATAAGTAGCATGAATGGCCTGCCATAGTTGAGTCCAACTTAAAGTCGATCTTAGTCTTTGTAAAACACTCCCATGGTATGGAATGTCATCACAGATTTCAGTCGCCTTTAAAATCCTAGGCAGTGTCTGAACAATGCATAGAACTTGCATGAAAATTGCATGTTTGATAATTTCCTTTTTAATGAGATATTCAACTTGGAGGTTTTAAATATATGTCTATCCTAGCCGTTCATGTGTGATGCCTCTCTCAACGTGGTGTTGCAAATAAGTTTCAATCTTTACTTCATCAAAACTCTAGAATTACATTAAAGATAAGCTTGATTTTTGATAAATATAAAACGGAAAAAAAAGATCTCACAGAATCCAACAAAATTACAAATAAATGCCAAACGACTTTGGTAGAAAATGTATTTGGGCTGAGTAATGAGCATAAAACGATAAGGAAATCAAGGTAAGTAGGCCTGACCTTATGTGCTTATACAGGTCCCTTTTGTGCAAATGAGAGTTGTGGTTTTTATTGAAGATGATTTCTAGCAAGTTTTTTGAGGTTGTTTTTATTTTACTGGATCAAACAATCAACCTACTGCAGGATAAACAATCCAGAATGAAATTAGGCCTAACAACAGGATATTGTATTGCCTTTTAGGTGCCTTAACTTGGGTCGGTCGGTTGGAATTCTTTTCTTCTTTTTTTCAGTTTTGAATATATTAATTTTTTTCCTCCCTCTTTGGACTGACATTTCTCAGTTTTGAGTGCTTTAATACGTATTTCTGAATTCATTACACATTTGTTTTTCTAAAAATCGGTAAAAAAAAACCTTTTTAAAATGCCGAACGTATATAGATTTCAAGATTTTTGGGTCGGTCGGAAATGGCAATACAACATCTTTGTTTAAGTTAAACACCTTATAGCCACGTTCTCTCGACATACGATACCCATACCAGAGCTCAAGATTAGCTTTAATTTTAGTCACTGCATGACAATCACCTATTCTTTTAATTCTGTATCTTCTTCTATTTCATATGAATAAAACTGTGGCTGTACTGAGTTACGCTATTTGCAATAAGTGGCCTATTGATTTTCTAATGTTCTTTTACGCAGATTCTGATATTTGCCAACATTGGATCAGGGGCAGCTACATCACGAGTTCAGATTTCCAATCTCATCGTAAATTCTGATGGTGGGTATGCATTTTTTAAACCAATTTTCCCACAAAATAATTTATTTATTTGTTCATTTATTCATTTATTCATTTATTGATTTGTTCATTTATTCATTAATTTATTTAGTCATGCATTCATTTATTAATCAATCATTTATTTTTTATTTTGAGAGGCCTTTATCAGAAATAACATGCATTGGAACACCGGATCGCGAAAGATATATATGTTAAGGATAAGGGAACGAGGCGAGACTCCGTATATGTAAAAAAATAAAAAGATTCTGAGCCAATTCAGCCACCTACCCCCTTGCACTACTGCCGGCCAGTCAACTACCCACCCCCCGCCCCCCCCCCCCCACAATGCCGCCCAGTAAGTATGGTAAGGGGAAGTATTTGCTTTGGTATTTGCTTTGAAATTCACTAAATATTAATTGTTTTCTATTTACTTTTACAGCCAATAACAACTGCGACCCATCGCCTTGCCTGAATGACGGCGAATGCTTTGATATAGGATCGGCAGTGTGTACGTGCATCAATGGCTACAGTGGAGATACGTGTGAGATCGCTCCCATCGCTCCCACTACAGGTATACTATCTTTCAGTTGTGATGTAGCGTGGGCAAGGCTATGGAGGGGGCAGTGGCATCAATGGGGAAGGGGGGGGGGGGTCATGGATTTACTAGGTGGATAATATGTAGGACAGCGATTGGAGAGTATGTGCAGTTGGTTCTCTTCCAATCTTGTATTTATGTCTGTTTTTTCTTCTTTTAGTACTTCTCTTCTCGCTGTTTAATTAGCTGGGGGCACGGGGAAAATAAATACATGGCACGTATTTATATTTTGAATTTCATAACATAAATTTACGACTTGCCATATTAATGTTACGTTGCTTCACCGTACGGTTTCTCATTAAGAAAAGAAGTGTATGAGTGTGTACGAGTATGTCGGTGTGTATGTGTGTTGGTTGGTGGGGGGGGGGGGGGAGGGGTTTCAATTCAATATTGGAAAGATTATTTGTTTTATTATGCCCCAAATCCCTTAATGACACAATATTGTTCATTTTTCCTCTCTTTTTCTAATTATTCACCTCCTTTCCTTTTTATATTGTCTCGGGTTTCACAGATTCTGTAATTGTGTTGCACACTGGACAATAATAATTTGGAGGATTTTGAGGATTCGAGGAGAGAGATGGGGACTTTCATCGACCCTCCTTCACATTTTCTCTATATTCTTTCTGTTCTTTACTAACATGACAATCCTTCCATCCGATTAGTCATCATGCAGAATAAAAGCTAAACCTGCCAATACCCGGAGTATACCTAAAGTCCACCTTAATTATATTTAAAAAAAATGTTTTTTTTTTATCATTTTCATTAAAAAAAAAATATTGTTATTCTTTCGCAGCTCCACCACCAACAACTGCACTTGTTCCCACAACACCAGAGGCAACGACTGCAACCTTGACAACCGAAGGGCCCACAACATTCGACCCCATCACCGTGGACCCCACCACAGGCGAGGTCACCACAGGGGAACCCACCACAGAGGAACCCACCACAGTTGACCCCACTACAGACAATCCTTCCACCTTCAATCCTGACACAGTTGGTGCTACCACATCAGCCGCTACCACAGGTGATCCTACCACAAATGATCCTACCACTGAAGAAATGATAACGACCGATGATCCAACAACGGTCGAAGCAAGCACCCAGGACGCCACCACAGCCCAGTTGACGACAGTGAATCCAGCAACTGATGAACAGTCAACAGAAGGTGCAACTACAGTGGAGGCACCGACGGATACCGTAACAACTGTTGAAGTGACTTCTCAGATTACTTTCACAGACAGTGGAATAACGGAAGAGGTATCTACGGTTCAGATAACAACGGCATCTTTCGAAACTGGTCCTACAACGAGCGACCAGGAGACTGGACCAACAACCACAGGGGAAATGACCAGCGTAGCTTTTCAGACAACAGAGGACGCAACCGAGGCAACGGCAACTACAGATGAATCAACAGATACAGAGCTCCCGGGTACTACTGGAAATGCAGAGCCGACGGAACTGATAACAACCGGTGTCACAACCTCAACAACCGATGACTTAACCGAAGGTCCTGAGACAACAAAACCGCAAGGAACAGACAAAAGTACACAGAGGACCGAAGGGGAATTAGCGACAACGGGTCCTTCCACAACGTCGTCCGCTGAGCAAGGGGGTGGCAGTGGGCTTACGGATGCTACCACAGGTCTCATTATAGGTCTTAGTCTAACCTTTGCACTCCTTCTCATTCTTCTCGTTTTTACTCTTGTTTACTTCTGCACCCATCGCGACCGATATGGCGTCTCAGATGAAACAATGGAAAACGGGGCTCCTACACCGATGGCCACCATGAGGCCTGGGTCATCACGTAATGCAGAGGCCTATGAGAACCCCTATGTCACCGCTCCTACACCATCTACAGAAAGATCAACTCAAACTTCGCTCAGTGCAATCAATGTGTAGTAGTACAAGTACCTTACAACGAAGCGTACATTATTATTAGCATGCAAGTCATAATTTAATAAGTGCTCCAAACGCATGCACTCGGACACACACTTGCACATGCCCATACATAAGAACGTAAATAAAACGTTTCACAAAAGACAAACACTTACATAATATACACATTTACACATGACGCATTTCATGTCATGCCTGCAGTATGAAGAATTATTTACATCATTACGTGGCTGTTATAATTTTTTATTATCTGATTATACTATATTTTATAGGTTTCGCCACCCATAAAGATTCTTTTCCTGAGGCCCCCATCATGTTCCAGCTGAAGCTTAAGATGGCGGTCTCCTTCATTTTTCAATTTTTAATTGATTTGCCAACTGTATTTTTAGAAAGTTATAATTATCTAATTGAATGATATTATGATATGATTATGTATGTACTTGTATTTCAAATTTAATTCATTACATATATCTACCTAGTTTGTATATAACATGTACCGAGTTTTCATTTTGTTGAAAAATGCAGAAATATAATGAAACAAACAAATCTTTTCTATCATCCAAGATAATCTCTATATCATATTTTGACTTCTGGGTTTGGAGGACATTGCATAAATCTCGATGTCGCATTAAAACCCGCTATGTAATGTTGAACGTTGGTGCCTTTTCAAGTATTTTTTAATGTTGTGTAATACCACGAAATGAATTGGTAATTGTCAATATTACACATAAATGGTACCACCTAGCCGATTTTGGTAGAAAATGTATAATAGCTTAGATGAAATATATATCAATCGAACCAGTTTTTCAGTGAATATGATTTCCAGCGAGTTTCGTTTTCTTCTTAAAGGTAATACAAAGTTTTGGTATGGGGTCATGAATTTGGTTCAAATGTACATATTGGAAGCATATACGATCCTACAATATTCAGTGATCGTTGTCGCGGTCGAAATCGACTCTAAAGTTATGAAATTGTAAATAATAAACACTTTATGTTGAATAGCTCCCTCTCAAGGCCAAGATATTAATTTAGCTATATAACAATGTTTATTGACTAAAATCGACGGATTACCTATTCCCGTTCGGAAATTATATACCAGAAATACGTACTCTGAGATGTTCATGGTCGCAGCTACCATTGTGCGGCCGTAGGAGCTATTTGAAATTTATCAAAATTTACCAGGAGCACCGGTAAATCTAAATATTCAATTTTTCTCGAAAGCAGAAGTGTTTTAAGGGCTAAAATTTCTGGTGTTTTTAATACATCCACAGGGGCATCCAAATATATCAAAATGGTAAAGAATCACTATCCACCCATTTTTCAAATTTTCCCAAAACTTTGTAATACCTTTAAACAATCTTTAGTTTGAAAGTCTAAGTTGCATGATATCGAGAAGTAAAAATAACCAACAACCTATAACGCTTTTAATTTGTAATTCCACGATGTCTTATATTTTGAACATGTTAAAGAGCAACTGTACTTAATCACTTATAAATCATGTCGCAAAATACCAATCCATGCTTAGTACATTGTTCATATTCTGCAAATGGCATGCCCGGGAAAGTTGTTTCTCTTTTATTTTGCCCGGGGACAACCAGTATTCAATTTAAAAGAGTAAATATATTATCATCATAATGTCATTTTTATTAAATGTACCTTATGAATTTGATTTGTAATGTTTGTTCATGAGAACCGGAACAATTTGTGAAATTGATCTTGGTTATTGCTTGTTTTGGATAGAGACAAACAACTTGACGATTTAGCCCACTCATTGTAAGGTGACTGGATAACTGTTAAAAACAATAACATCCATATGACCCAAACCAGTGTCTGATTAGTATACATAGGTAAACAAAGATATTGGAATGGCGATCTTTTTAATTTTTTACAAATGATATAAGAATATATAAGAACTTTAACTTTCCCTTTATCTTTTTTTCTTTTAAAGTAGCCTTGATATTTTACTAATCGTTGACATGTAACGTGTCAATTGTTTGTGTTGCACAGTTTTCGAAGATATATTGTATGTTGTTAGAGGTCATTTTTAAGTCTTTTATATTATCCAAGAAATTTATTTGAAGCGCAGTTATAACCAATCCTATTTTTCTACCTTGTACTTCATTGTTACAATTCTAAAGAGCTGAATAATTTTGTCAAATAGGTCATGTAGATTATTTCATTTAGTAGTATTTTATCCTGGGTTACGAAGAGGCACGCACATTGGTAATTAAATTAAAATGTTCCTGACATTTATGCTCAAACGGATTATCTTGATACCATTTGCAATTGCATACCACATGTTGGGAAATACGTATTCCAAGATGGGAACATGCATTCCTAGTTTTAGATTACACTATACAATGAGGACATTAATGAATCAAGAATCTTGCCCAAGTATTTCTAAAATTGTATAGGAGAGCTCTTTCATGCAGAATTAGTGAGCAACATGAATGACGATACTGAAAATGATTAGATTGAAAATATGTACTTTATTCATTTCCTTAATTGACGATATACAAACATTTGGTGAAAACTGTAAATATTTATCATAAAACACACATATTGAAAAGGCGAAAAGGTCAAGCACTCGTAAAAAACGACGTGTTCGAGAATTTGTTTACCTAAACTAATTACTACACCCTACAATACATCTGATGAAGGCCTACATGTATATACGTAGATTAATCGAAAAACATCTTGTAAATAGCTGAAGTAGTTGTTTTATATGTATTGATATTATCAGTTTCATTAACACTTCATGGCGTTTTGCCAAAGATTACAATATAAATGTGTTAAGACAAGTAAAATTGTGTCATGCAATGTTTCGATAATTTACATTTTATTCACACAATTATGTGCCGGAGAAGGAAGAATATGAAAGTTTATGTTGGCAGAATGCACACTTTATCAACGTCAGGAAGTTGAGTTAAAACATATTTATACAAGATAGACGCACACTTAAAGTATTACAAACGATTTTCTTCAAATCATTAAAAACCCAAAATGGTTTTCCGAAGCAACTTTGACAATTTTATATGAATTACAAATTTCAGATACGTCCAATTTAGAAAAGATCATTAACAAAGTTTTTCACGTTCAACTGATAAAAGGATATTTGTTATTTATCAGGGCAAAAGGCACATTGGATTCAATGAGAAATTCTTATCTCGGATAGATATTTGCGAAATTAAGATAAATGGATAAGCCTGATAACACTAACGGGCGATAATAAGAGACAGGTTAAAATATACTCGTACATAGTTAATATATCTTTAAAGTAAAACCCCAATTTATTCAGTATAAATACAACATTTTTATTCCTACATTGTTTAGTGGTATTATATGGATGTAAAATGAGATAATTATGGGATCTAATATGTGCACCTTTTTCATGTTTTTGTAAAGCTTACCGTACATTTATATACCGGTAACGAAAGTTAAACTGCACGTCTTCATTCCTTATCGAAATTGTTAAATAATATTATTTATACATTATACATTGTGAACTAGGGGTACACAAACTAAAATCAAAACAATTGCTCGCCAATACAAACATTTCTTTTTGAAATTTCTTCGACACTGATTAATGATTTAATTCAGGTTCGAACACTTTCCTGTGCAATTGCGTTATGTAAGCTAACTTCAAATCCCAGCTTGCTTATTGAATACTCATTTGTGTCATGGTTATTCCACCTATTTTTGTCTTTTCTTCATCTTCTCTTAATCCGTTATCTTGGGTAAAAGTGTAGTTATAATTTTACATGCAATTCGTGGTCATAAAGTATTTGTTTTATACGGTTTCTGTTTCTACGTCTAGGTGTAGGTCTTGTCTTCGAGCCAAAATGCGAACAGATCAAACGATTTTCCTCTCCTAGTTATAAGTTTGGACTCGGCTTCTACAACACTATTATTGAAAAAAAAATACTTTCACCCAAATAATATAATCACTTTATCAACGCAATTGTAGAATCAACCATTTTTAGTTCCGTAGTGTAGATTTTGTAAGAAAATAAAGATAATAAACTGCTTACAAAAGTAATCAATTGATTTGTCTTTGCTTTTCGGTTTCTTAAAAGTGGTCGTACATTATTTCAACAATCAAAATTAATTATGAGAAAGAAATATGTTTGGGTTTTTAGAGTGACGTTGATGAAACTACCCCCTTTTCTTTGTTTTCTTCTGAATCTTGTGGTGGAGAATCCGTATCATCATCGTATTTCGTCGACAGACCAGTCAGCATCGTCTTCTCAACTTCGCGGATGTCTTCCTCCTTTTGCAGCTCCGGTTTCGATTCCACTTCCTTGACCTCCTCGTATTCATTCTCATCTTTCACTTCCTCTTTCACGTCTTCATTCACGTCCTCCTTCACGTCTTCATCTTTCACTTTATCTTCTGAACCAGAAGGCTTGTCAGTAACGTCTTCGTAGTCGGGTGCTTTTACGTCCTTTTCCCCGGTAGTCTCTCCCGATCCGGATGGTGACTCTTCAGCTTCCTCGACATCCTTCTGTTCCGACGTCGATGGACCCGCTTCATTCTTGCCTTCGTCATCCGGGTCATCCGGGTCGTATGTGGTATTGATATATGCGTTCGACTTTCCATCCTCGACATCGAGGTCCTTCACGCCCTCGACGGCCTCTGCTTTCCGTCGATAGCCGTCGTTCTTGATGCACGTAGCCGTGAACCAGGCGGCGGTGGCGATCAGGATGAAGGACCCGATGCAACTACCGATAATGACGGGGATCATCTCGGGGTCGACGCCATCGATTCGGATGTCGATCGGCTCGGGAGGTTCAATCGTTGGAATCTCTAGATCGCAAGAAGAATGAGAAGAGAAATAGTAATAGTTATTCACATCGCTAATTCGACCCCACACCGACTCTAAACCGACCGCTCTTTGACCATCCCGTGCACTGAACTTTTGTGTTTGGTCTGTTGTCGGTTCGGTACTGTCCCGTTGATGGGATCCCACAAATCCGAGAAGAGGGGGGGGGGGAGGAGATAGAGAATGGATAATGAGGAAAGAAAGGGAAGATAGAGAGATATATAGATAGAGAGAAAGATAGATAGAGAGAGAGAGAGAGAGAGAGAGAGATGCATCACTGGAAATTGTATTTCGGCCCATGAAAAAATCCTTTACGTATCGACTATATTACAAAGCTGGATCATGATCAGGTCCAGGTCTTATTATTTCAAATATAACTTAGGACTTCTGACCAAATAGATTATCACACAAGATGTAGATCTAGTCACACAACCATATTTATTGTGAGGATGTAAGTAATTTGGAAAGGTTATTGATGTATACAAGAATTTGTAAAGAGTCTACAGCCTGTTAGCGTTACAAACCATTAAATTGACAACAAAAATAGAATAGTAAAAATTATATATACGACAAATCCAAGAATAACTAGGAATAAAGACACATTTAAGCTTTTCGTCTTAAATTCTTAAGAGTCCAGTTGAGTCGTTCTTGCTAAAGATTTAATTATATACGGGACACAGAAATGGAATATGGGACTGCAAACACATGTTACATTCCTGTTTAATCTAAACTTTTCGGGTATCTTCAGGTGCGTTTCTTCTACGATACTCTTCCAGTCTGGAATGAGAAAAGTCGTGAACTGTTGTTCACCTTTACCAGAAATAAGCACTTCTCTTTCAAATTAATCTTTTAAAAGAAACTTACCTTCCTGGCAATGATAGCCCTGGTAGCCCTCGGGGCACAAGCAGGTGTAATCATAGTTTTCCTTCTCGTGGCAAATGTATCCCTCTCGGCAGGGTTCATGGTCGCAGATATAAAAAGCTGTAATAAATATATATATGACAAAAGTGACACTGATTTTTAGGATATTTTTTATTCTACGTTAGATAAACAAATACAACTGGTACGGTAGAAAGTAGAAATAAAAGGTTAAAGGTTACATTGGCTAGCGTCCGATAGTTAGGCCTATAATCATCATTTATTTTATTGCATTGTGTAATAATATAATATTGTACTTATAATATAATTGGATTTGTATTTGTTGCTGCTGCCGTTACAACAACGATTAATCTATTTTTGTTGTTGTGAGTAAAGCTGTTTTGGCTTTTATGATGGGTAGGCCAACTGCTAAAGGGATAAATAAGTACAACGATACATAAGCCTACGATGTTTACTATGATGTATCATCAATAGTAATCTGTCAAATTACAACTTTAGTGATTATACATAGTGTCTCCAAGTATTCCCAGTGCTACGATCTTATATCCTACCACTCCATTTCTCTGTAATCTACTACTCCATTGATATACTCCATGTTAACGAGGTCTTCATTTCGAATTTGTAACGATTTTTATGAAAAATATTCGTTTCCCATCATCTCTACGATGCTTACTACGATCTATACGATGTTAACTACAGTGTATACGATGTTTGCTACGAGGCGTACGATATTACTTACGATGGGTAGCACCTTGATTTCTTACCTGTTTCGCAATTTTGACCTGTCCAGCCGATTTCGCACTCGCAGTAATATTGAGAGTTCGAATTGTGACCACAATAACCTCCATTGAGACAAGGATTGCTTCCGCATACGTCGGTAGCTGTTGATTTGGACGAAGGTCACAAAAATATACACATATGATAACAGTGATAACAAAACCACCAACCACACGAACAGGATTTGTTTTCAGTGAACACGTTTGCTAACCGTTGGTCGGTGCCAGGCAAAATGCTCCGGGAACGAGTTCTCCGGGCGTTATTTCGTCAAAGATACACTGTTGGTCACTGTTGGTCAAAAGGGCACTAATATAGCACATCGACACGGTTTTGATCCTGGGGGCTCACTGTAACGAGGCCATTGCTTAACCAATGAATCATGACTATACGCAGCGGGTGCTAGGGTACGTCGACGCCCCCACAAAAAAAAAACACACAAAGAAAATGCAATACATTTTCAATAATTCATTGCATTTTGCCCCGACCCTCAACATAACAAAATCTTCTATGTGGGCATGCCTTGACCCATAATGCATGGCCCTACAGAGGAATTTTTTCCTATAGATGGGCCATTTTTGTCCCACAATTGGGTTATTTTCTACCAACCATGTACTTACCGATGGAATAATTGGGTAATGTTATTGGGAAAATTAAAGTTTGGCCGTTTTTGTCTAACATTTGGGCTATTTTCTCCCAACCTTTTACTACATGTATAGTTACCCAATTAAATATTCAAAATTAGTTGAGCAGATTTTACTGGGCAAACGCAAGTCGGGCAACAATTACGTGTATGGAACATATTGGGGTCTAGTTCTCATATTAGAGGTGTCGTGGTCGAGTGGGTATGTCTCAAGACTATGGATCACAAGGTCCTCGGTTCGACTCCCGCCGCGGCGCTAATGTCCTTTTATATATAATAATATTTGTACAACTCATTTGCCCAACTAGTGTCTAATATGCTACACATTATGGTGAATTTCTGATGGGGTAAATATTTGTTGGTTAAAAAATGGGTATTTTCCTTTAATCCAACACTGGGCAAATCGTGCAAAATCTTTAATTTACCCAACAGTTGGTTGGACACATAATCGCCCTCATGTTGGGTAAAAATTCGGCAATTTTTTGCCCAATATTTTTAGAGTGTATATTTCCTTTGGGGCATTGCTAATATAGAGACTTACCACGTGGGAATATATAAGATTGGAAGAAACAAAAACTCGCAAGTTAATTTTCGTCTTAATAAAAATAAACTTTGGTCTCGTGTCAGTGTCGTTGGTGAAACCGGGGTAGGATATTACGATCATTTTTACAATAAAAGAGAGACAAACACAAACATACAAGCAAAGAAACAAACAACCGCACAATGGTATTTATTTTTCAATACTCACCAAAACAACCTTCACCTAGGGAAATGTCGTCAATTGCGATATCACCCAAATGTCCATCGCCCCGTGATCCAGTAAATTTAAGCTAGCACAAAAAAAGAAAAAACAAAAACAAACTATGTTAGAAAAAACAAGATCAAGAGCATGACGATGTCCCGACATTTAATTGCCCCTGCGACAATGGCTCCGTGCAGCATTTTGGTAAATGGTGTAATGGTAAGGTATAGTGTTGGGTGCAGGGTTGAAATTAGGATTCGGTTAGTGTAGCAGTTGTGGCAGAGCAATTCTCGCAAAGAACAAGTGATGTACCACAGAGATGGCCCACGTACATCTCACTTGTCTAGTAATAGGAAGCGTTTGGTGTCATAAAGGTTCGATGAATCGGTTTTTTAGTTCAAGGGTAGAGCTATCCATCAGACTAGGCTTAGGACTTTACATCCACCCAGTACATTCTAAAATGTTTCACTTGTAATTATACAGTTTTTAATTTGTATATTGTACATTTTTCTATGTATATTTCCACCTTATATTTTGTCTTACATTTGTTTTTCTATCGGTATATTTATACTGTATTAACATTTTAATTACGTTAGTTTTCTTCATTAAATTGGCTTATGTTACTTACGGAAATTAACCGATATACAAATGTTATTTATCATTATTATTACTGTTATTATCGTTATCATTTCATTATTATTATTGAAATTATTGTTATTATGATCATTATGCTCATTAGTCAGAGTAGACTTGAGTGGTACACTTGTAAATAGTTGCACAGATGTACATACTGCACAGCACTTAGACTTTTCAAACTTAAACTCAAAGGATGATACTACAAGTGACAATCAAGGTGGAAATCCAAAAATCTTATTCTATGCTCGAACCAACTCATATTCATAAGGGAAAATAATTTAGCCCTCTGAAGATAGTTCATATGAATGCCTTTAGTTTGAAGAAAAAGTACGTGGAATTGAAGGACTATTTATATGACAACGATGTTGATATGTGAGCCATTACAGAGACATGGCTTGACAGTTCGGCTCGTAGCAGTGAATTTACACCACAAGATTATATTTGTTTTAGACAAGACAGAAACTTAGATTTTTATGTAGATGGCACCTATACAGAAATCGGCAGAGGAGGAACCTTGCTCTTATGGTACGTTTATGCTCATTTTTGAAGGCAGAATGAGCGATTTGAAACACTCATCGTATACGCTCATCGTTATCGCAGTTCCACGGTGTACTGTTTATGCTCACTTCTCTGGCCAGAGAAGTGCATTGCAGAGTCTGCTGCTGGATTTGCAAACCTGTACTGCGCATGCTACGTTGACCTCATTTATGATTGTGCGTTTATGCTTTCCCAGAATCGCCGATCCAAAAACAACGTACCTTGTTGTTAGTTTACGATCGGCGATTACGATCGCCGTTTTTCTGTGATTCTACAAAAATGAGAAAGGACGCAACTATGTTTTGAACTAAACGCGTAACAAATGCCTCATTCTGGCCAGAAAAAGTTGAGCATAAACGTACCCTTAGTCAGAAGGAATTTGCATTCAACATTGTACACTAAGATTGAAACTAAAGCCGAGATGGTGTGGTGCTTAGTTCATTCAAATCCAAAGACAAAGATCTTGGTCGGAGTAATTTATCGTTACTGACTGGTCAAACCCCTCAAGATTGGAAGGATGCAAACATCATACCCTTTTCAAGAAAGGATCTCGACTACTGCCGAACAATTATAGACCAGTCTCTCTTACAAGTCAAATAGTGAAGATCTTGGAGAAAATTATTTGTGACAAGTTATTAAGTGAACATGCATCGATCAATAATAAAATTTCATGCCATCAGCACGGTTTCCAACAAGGATGTTCATGCACTACTCAACTTCTGGAGTGTTTTTACGACTGGACGAAGGCTATTGATGAGAAGGAAGGAGTAGACATTGTATATTTATATTTTCAAAAGGCTTTCGACTCAGTTCCACATCGAAGACTTCTGTTAAATTGAAGCAACTCGGAATACATGGCCAAGTATTGGATTGGATAGAGAGTTTTCTTGAAGGACGCAGGCAGAGAGTTGTTCTCAGAAATGGTGTGTCATCTTGAAAAGACGTAACAAGTGGAGTACCGCAAGGGTCGATTCTCGGGCCCCTGCTTTTTCTTTTTTTATGTGAATGACATTCCGGAAATGGTGACCTCTACAGCTAAGATGTTTGCTGACGACACCAAAGTGTATAGATGGATCAAGACAAAACATGATTGTGATATTCTCCAAGATGATCTAAATGCACTTGCGGCATGGTCCAAATCCCAAAATGACTGCTCGTGTGTGTACACAGAAACGTTGACATTCGGCTACAGAGGTCTCTGCCCCCTCCTTATAACGAAATGCTCGTACACCTATGATTGCACTGTTCCGGATTTTCTTTCGATATAATAAAAATATACACGAAATTTCCTTTTTTTTGAGGGGGGGGGGGGCTGTCCCAATTTGAAATAAAAACAGAATGAAATTAAAATTAAGGGGAAAATCTATAACTCGTTCGCGTTGCTTACTTTTTGGTGCAGTTACGTAGTTGATTTCATTGATTTCTCCGGGCGCAATAATACATACACTTTAGATACAGCATGACAAACAAAGAAACAGATACAGCATTACAAGTAAACAAACAACATGTGAAGTACTCACGGTGTAATATCCCATGTAATCGGTTATCAAACTGCTGTAGTGGATCCACGTATCATTGCTTTGGCCAGGTTCTACAATCCGGTGACGAAATTCAACCGATCCCGTTTCACTAGTGATAATTTTGATATTTAATCGAAGCTCACCAACATGGTCCCCAAAAGCGTGGTAGTAGAAGTCGAAGTAACAATATGTTCTTTCCTTGAAAAATTCGACGGATTTCAAGATAGCAGTAGCCGGTATGTTTTGGCGTGTCGTTTCGATGTACATATAGTGCCCTAATAAGGAAACATAGTTATTGCAGATAATTGTTCAGTGTTTTATTCAAATAACTGTATAATCATTTCTTGCACTTGCTATCCTATATCATGACCATGATCACGATAATTGTAGTAACATCAATAGTGATTATTATAATAAAAATGAAGACTAATTACATTTCCAGAGACTTCCAGAGACAAATTTGACATGTACAACAAAACTATAAATAATCATATAACAAATACCAAAGCTTTGTTATTAAACCTATAGAGATTCGTAAATTGAATCTGCGTTAACTATACTTGTCGTACAAAAGAAACACTATCAGTTTCGGATATTATAGAGAAGTAAAAGTTTTAAATATGACTTGCCTTAAGAATATTTTTAAAACATGATGATAGAAAATTGTTAAACATGTTGTATATTCTTCCAATCGCACAAGGACAAACGTGTTTACTCATGCGATACTTGTCCGTCTAACGAAGCAAATCCACTCTCCTCCTAAATCGGGTGTGTTTCTGAATGTGCGCTAACCTGTATCGTTCATGAGGGTGTGATCAGTAAGTGGTCCAGTGTCAAGAGAGGGCGTCTCACCAGAATGTCTCGTCCAGTCGAAGTCGTCTTCGAGGTCCTCTTGGTAAAAGAAACAAAGATCACCCATCTCACTGCTCTCAAAGTCACAGCTGTTGGGCATTTCTGTGAATGAATGGTTAAAGCCATAATAATTAATCATAAATAAGTAATTCGGTAAAAAAAAACTATTGTTTTACAAGTCGCGCTGCAAATAAAGAAAACAGGCAACGTAAGATTTTGTGCGTACATTCAACGAAAGGTTAGGTGAGGGGGGGGGGAGAGAAACTTTTGGAGGAGCTTATCATAAGCCAATGTATCTGAATTGTACTCCTGTCTCTTCTATGAATATTATTATAATTCTTAAAAAAGATAGAGAAGATAAGAATGAAGACATAGTTTACTATCTTGAACGGCATTCTCCCTGTATTTATTTATGAAGGGATTTGAATGTTGTTATTATTGACTTTAATATTGTCTCAATCAAGAAATCTGTTATTCTAGGACAATGGAATATAACTTACTGGGTTGTCTGACCATTACGTCGTCAATACCGATGTCAGATCTTTCTCCTTCACCTATGACACCTTCGAATATAATCTGAGAAAAGAAGGAAGAGAAAAGAAGGAAAATAAAAGTAGAATACGGAGAAACATGTAGAGTCAAGCACAACATCTGGACAAGTAAGAGGAGGACAACGACGAAGAACAGGAGGGAGGAGATGAAATGGGAGAAAAGAGGGAAGAGGCGGGAAAAGAGGAGCACGGGAAAGAGTTGAGGATGGAGGAGTAGGAGGAGGAGGAAGAATAAGGAGGAAAAGGAATCAGAGGAGAATGAAGAGAGGAGGAGGGATGAGGAGGAAGTTGGGGGAGGGAGGAGGAAGAAGAAGGACAAGGAGGAAGAGGGAAGGAATTAGAAGAGGTAGGTGTAGGAGGAGGGGGGAGGGGAAGAGGGAGGAGGAGGGAGGAGGATCAGGTCTAGAATGAAGAGGATAGGAATAGACTTAAACTTGATAAACGGCATGGTACATTATTCACCCATGCAATAAGTATCTAAAACATCACACACCATAATCATCATAATTAAATTACAAATGTATGTGGTAGTTTTTTGGGGACGCACAAAGAAACATGCCATCGTGAAATATTCTTGGTTAAGAAAGAAAACATTAACATATCGAAAATGATGTCTACCTGATTGGAATATCGTTGTGATTCAAAGAGAGAGAGAGAGAGAGAGAGAGCGCGCGAGATATTCATAGGAAATATTCAATAGGAAATATCAAGGTGACCAATATATTTTCTGCAGTTATCTGACCTACCCGAAACGGACTAGGGGCCGTAAACATGATCTTTGCCTCTTTCCATCCGGATCTATCCGTCTGCGATCCCGCGCGTGACCAGACGGGCGGGTGAGCCGGGACTTTCTCGCCGTCGTAGGCGATGTAGACGTTGAGCGTGCCCATGTTTGTCTTGGGAAATGGAGAACCCCCGTCGAAGCCGTCCCACATGCTGTACCAGAACGAGATCATCGTCATGTCCGTGCCGGCCTCGTTGGGCTGGGAGTCGAAGGGACTGTAGATTCTCGCTTTCTCCCCATGGTCCCTCCCGTTTGCTTCGGTGTAGAGGAAGTTGCCACCTGGAAGAGGAATGGGAGGAAAGCGATGATAATGGCGATGAAGAGGATTGGAGTTGTAAACACAATACATTAATGTCAATGGAATCGAGGGAAAACACAATTAAGACAATTAATGACATCGATAATGCATGTGATGACGACGTGTATAAAAAAATTCAATTAACGTGTCGACGTTAGTGAAAATGTTGGTGAAATTGAGGTCGATTTTGAGAATGAGAGGGATGAGGGTGGTGATAATGGTGATGATGATGATTTTGATATTAATGTCATATTATGACGATGAATATCATCCCACCCGACGTTTCATGTCTTGATATCTTGTCTTTATACGTTTGGATCAGTGTTGGTACATTGCTTCTTTCCCAATCACATAGAGCTTCTCTCGGACTATCCAGATCAATTTGTAAGAAGTACATGTATGTGGCTTCTGTGATAGTGGAGATAGGTAGGGCGAAAGAAAGGCCACCAAAACGGCCCGAAACGGACAAAATAGCGCCTGGACGGTCACGTATGAGCGATCCCGGAAAACGTAGAACACAGTGACCTTGAAGGGATGCTAGAGACTATGCCTACGAAGTTTGAAGGGAATTAAAAAAGAGGAAGGGACCTAGAAAGGTCTCGCAAGCACTGCGTGCAAAACTAATGGAATTTGGTGCATGATGAACATATGTGGTGACGCGTGCTGTGGCACAAACAGCCGCCCATACTAACACCCTTGGCGATTTTCAAAAATCCGGCTCCCAGGTGCACTGCGCATTGCAACTCGGAATATCACTGCAAAATTACAAGGGGACAAAAAGGACGGGAAGGGGGCGAAAAGCAGTCTGAACAATGACGTCATAGTCGATACGTGTTATAACTTGGCGGAAACATATTTTTGTGATAACATATAACGTATTTCGTTTCATTCGAAAGAACCCTTCAATGCGGTCAGTTTGACACCATTGGCATCTGCGTAAAATAAATTGCACGCATTTAACGGGCTGTTACGTAATGAATACCAAGTTCATTTTTGGGGGCAATAATTTTGCGCTGACGTCATCTAATTTTACCAAATTAAGCAGAAAGTTGTCACGTGCCTGGATACATGTGTATGCCAAGTTTTATTGACGTAGGTATACGGATCGTCATTTTAGAGAAAGTTGAAGTTATTTCGCAATTTTCCTGGAAATGGCGAATTTGGAGGGCAATTTTCTCACTTGTGGTCACAGTCAGGGTCTATAATTTTGAACTTGGCTGGAAAGGGCATATCTTCACGTATCTAAATACAAAAAAGGTTACGGATTTGGCCAGAAACGATGGAGATACGGCCAGTACAGAAAGAAAGCCGATTCCCAGAACTTACGAGACCGCTATTATTTTTTTTTCATATTCATTGGAGCTTTAAATTCAGCATGGCTTTCTGCAATTATGAAATAAAGATACTGCAAGAAATTGAGACAAAACGGAAATGGTATGAGAAAGTAAGATTTGAAAGGGGTCCATTTTTCAAAATTTTAGAGATTTTTGATGGAGTCGGTTTTGGATTTGAATTTGCTGTGCAAAGATGGCATTTTGAAGGTCAGGTCATGGGTCGCAGATGAAAGAACATATCTTGGGACTATTTAGAGTAATTTTTTAGAACTTTGTAGGATCTAGAATAGTAGAGATAGGAAGGAAGAAAGAAAGACCTTAAACGGATCCGGTAACCTTGTCTTAGATCCTTTAGAAATAATCCTTGATTTAGCTCATGCTGCAGTGATAATTATAAACCTTTAGGTCAGTCAGGAACTCCATGACTTTTACAAGCCGATCGCCTGTCTGATTATCAAGATATCAATGATTGGAACTACACATTTTGAAAACCGTTCGCCGAACGGTTTTCATAACACTACAGTCTATCGGGGGAAAACGAGTATGGTAAAACCGGTCACTCAAAGATTTTTTACTTTTTTGAGGCACTTCTTGATCATTTTGAAGCGCGATATTTTTAGGGCTTCAATATTACACCATATCACAGAAACTGGTAACATGTAGGACCGTGTATCTCAGATTTAACATTGTTAAATGACCCCTTTAAAACGGACCAGAAACGGACAAAATGGCGCCTGGACGGTTATGCATGAGTGATTTCGAAAATCGAAGAATGTAGTGACCTTGTTGAGATACTAGAGACTATGCTAGAAACGGCCATGAGGTAAGCGCATAACTAGTGATAAGAAGCACTACGTGCAAAACGAATGCGATTTCCGGACGAAAACACCACGGAGAACACGGAGAACACGGAGAACACGGAGAAGAAGAATATTAATGGGGCAGAATGTGAACGAAAACAAGGCAATGACGATATTCGTCATTGCAAATATAAGAATAAAAGAATCAATAGCGAACAATAATAGCTGCAAGAACAACAAGTATACAACAACAAGAACATCATCATCATTATAAACAACAACATCATGGTTGGAGTGCCGTTGTTATTTTGGTAAAGGCTATTGGCTCTCATACGAGGGGCCCCAAGTTCGATCCTTGCTCATTGCAAACATCCTTGCACAAGGTGTCTTGCCCACATTCTTTTTGTCCTTCGTGACCTAGGTGTATGAAATGGGTACATGGCAATACTGAGGTAATATTGATTGCAGCGTCTACAGGAAGAGTAGTGATGGGGTTCTTCTGAGTACATAAGATACAATGCTATCATTACTATTATTATTCTTGTTGTTGTAGTTAATATCATTATTACTCTTATTCTTATTAAAGACAACAACAATAACAAACAAAAAGCGTGTAAACAAGACATCAAAACAGCAATGGCGAATGCCCTTCATCCTACGACTCATATTATTACTTACTGCCTGTTGTATGGTCTCCTGACGGTCCCGTGAACGGGGTCGGGGTCGGCAATCGCCTGACAGACCAATCAAAGTCGTCTTCGTAGTCGTTGGACCATCCGCACCGTTGATTCGATGTACGATTAGCGTCAAAATTACAATCCTGGCAGCATGCAAGACCTGCATATTTACAAATACGTGAATGTTAAAGTACCCGTTTATTTGCCAAAGCCGAGTTGTGTGAATGTCTTTCATGAGACAAAAGCGTTTTATATTTAGATCCCATTTAGTTCGTGTTTTTTCAAATGCAAAATGGGTCATATTTGGTAGAAAACATTCTTGAAAGTATCTTAAATATATATTCTTCAAATCTGTTGACAGTATTGTGCGTTACACTTCTGGTTTAATCGATATATCCTCATTCGGGATTTAATATCTAGCCTGTCCAACAATGACATTTTTGATCAGGACTTTGAAACATGATTTATGTCACTAGGAACTTCCTCTCAGAAAGGTTGATGCTCGGTTTTACTTCGGGTGGGTCATACCACCTGTTATCTAAGATGATGAATTAGTTCAGATAAGAGTCAGATAACAGCAAACCTAACCTTTGTACTCCTTTCATGCGCGTGGAAGCAGAACATATACGAGATACAGACTGGCGAAATGATGAAACATATCGGATCACTAACAAGAACGCTATAAATGCTTGAAATATGAGTTTACTTAATTCAATTTTGTCAGCATTTGAGACGTTTTCAGGGTCATATCTCTGATATGTCGTTTACTCAAATATGATTGTTTTTTTTCTCCCTGGCACCTTTCCTCCTGGACACTACACTATTTAAGACTTCTTACAAGAAATTATACGCTCATAAGTAATGAATACAAAAAGTTAAATTTTTAGTGATTTTCATTTGCTCGAAAAATGAGAGAGGCTTATATTACAATGACATTACCTATTAAACGTATTTGAAAGTTCAATATGTAATGCTAAAACAGCTTTTCAAAATTGTAATAATTTTCTCATTGTATGTCCTATAGTGTTCAAACTTTTATCAAATTCCTTTCAGTGCTGCTTCCTATCATGAATAACTTTCCCATTTAAAGCCAAGTGCGTGGTTCAAAGAACACATAATTCAATGTCAAACTAGGTCTGGATATACGTTAGATGATACGACAGTTGGTAATTCATTTTCCTAGCAAAATAATCTTCAACCCGAAATATTGTTATCATGTAAATGAATTCCAACAACATTTCTTGTTGCGCAGCTGATTTTTTCGATAGATGAAATTAGGGATACTGGTGTGCAAAATCAGCAGGTTTCATTATAAAAAAGTTGGGTATACTTGTCCGTATCAGGACAATTACCCCCTGGGCAATCACCCCCCCGGAACATTACCCCCCGGAAAACTATCCTCCAAGGACAATTACCCCCCCCCCCGGAAAATCCCCCCGGAGAATTACACCCCGAGGACATTTATCCCCCAAGGACAATTACCCCCCGGAAAATTACCCCCCTTGTCCTCGGAGGGTAATTCTACGGGGGGGGGTTGATTGCCCAGGGGGTAATTGTCCTAGAACCCCCCCTTTTCCCGTTTCCTTCTCTTCCAAAATACCAATGTGAGTTCTGCGTACAGTAATCACAATATTTGGTTCTAAACTTGCACTGATGCCGTTAGTATATTATGTTAAATCTAGCACTCAAAGTCAACTCACTTCATATAACTCCCAGAGTACACCAATTTTAATTTAAAGCTTTAATTCACTTTGAAATCGTTTATCACATTCGTGATTGCAACCCTGACGTCGCGAACCCAGAACAAATATGATGATACTTTACCTGCAAGCACTAACAAAATGGCGGAGAAAAACAATATCATGTTGTCGATAAGTTGTTTGATCCAAATAAATATCATATATATTTGAACATGGGATTCCCACCAGCATAAACAGACTAAACAACTGCGGTTATGTACAGAGCGTAATCAAGAAATCATGACCGATTAGAATATGGATGACTGTTCAAATGGGAGCAAGAATTTTAGATGGGTAACTTGCTCGATTTAGCGACGGACTTTAAAACCACTCCACCAGTGATGTGTGAGGTCACAGATAAGGAGAAGATATCGAACACGTTATCAATAAGAACAAGAAAAAGAGGAGGAAGAAGAAGAAGAAGAAGAAGAAGAAGAAGAGGGGGAAAAAAAAGAAAAAGAAGAAGAAGAAGAGGAAGAAGAAGTAAAAGAACAGAGTTATTTACAGCAAACAATAGTACATTTAAACTGAGAAAACAAAATTTTGCTTTTCATCAGGGCACAGGACACGTAGGATTCAAGGAGAATTTCTTATCTCTGATAAATATTTGCGGAATTATGATAAATGGAAACGCCTGATAATATAAATGAGTGCTAATAAGTGACAGGTTAAAATAAACTTGTATAGGTATATCTTTAAAAGTAAAACCCCAATTTCTTCAGTATAAATACAACATTGTTAAATCCTACTTTGTTTAGTGGTATTATATGTATGTAAAACGAGATAATTATGGGATGTAATATATGCACTATTTTGTAAACCTTACCGTACATTTATATACTAGTAACGAAAGTTAGACCTGCACGTCTTCATTCCTTATCGAAATTGTTTGGTAATATTATTTGTACATTATACACTGTTAACCAGGGGTATACACGAACTGAACAAAACAATTGCTCGTCAATACAAATACAGAACACCATGCTGAATCACTATCACAAGTACTTGAATCTGAAGTACCAACATTCATGAGCTAAAATAATATAAAAAGGTACTTCAACATTGATTATTGATTCAATTCAGGTTCCAACACTATCCTGTGCAATTGCATCATGTAAGTTAACTTTAAAAAAAACCAGCTTGCTCAAGGCCCGGTCACACAGAGGGGACGCATGGGGGACGCACGGCCAGCGCATTGAAAATTTGCAATTTGGGCCAGTGCGTTGTCGTTCGCTAGGCGTGCGTCATCATTCGTTACTCGTTCGTCGAGCGCGCTGGACCCACGCTATGCATTCGTCGTCATTCGCTGTGTGCGTCGGGATTTTTTGAGCATGTTCAAAAGTGTGCGCGGAGCTCGACGCATGAATGTACACGCCAGAGGCACGCCAGACATGCGTGGAGCGCGCTAGACCAGCGCCAGACATACGCGGAGCACACGCCCTGTATACGCACAGCGCGCGCTAGCTACACGCTGTGTATTTTGTGTCAGCTCGCTAGCTTTTCCAAAATCATGACAAAAGTTAGGCACCCGGCCTTTTCCGATTTCCAATGCGCGGGCCGTACGTCGTAGAACGCGGTGCATGCGTTGACCATTCGTCCAGCGCGCTAGCAACACGCTTTGCATTCGTGGAAGTTGTTATCATGTGCGCTCTGTGTACGCTCTGTATGCGCACTGTATGCGACCTGTATGCGCTCAGCGCGCTAGCAACACGCTATGCATTTGGTGTCAGCTCGCTATAGCTTCGACAAAAGTTGGGCGCACGACAACGCACTGGCCAAAAATGCAAATTATCAATGCGCTGGCCGTGCGTTCCCCATGCGTCCCCTCTGTGTGACCGGGCCTTTACCGAAGACTCATTTTCATCATTGTTATTCCACCTATTTTGGGCTATTCTTAATCCGTTATCTTTATAAAACGAAAGGTGAGGAGAAAGAGAGCTGAGAGAGAGAAAGAGAGAGAAAGAGAGGTAGAAAGTAGGACATACGCACACACATACTAACACAGAGACTAAGAAAGAGAGACAGAGGGATAGATATTGAGTCAGACAGACATCATGCAAACGATACCTACAAAGATTTCAGCATATAATGTAAATACCGACGTGACTTGAAAAACTTAATTGTATAAATGGCGCCTAATAAGATGATGTAAGTCTTTATTGCGATAATTTTTAAAATCGTCATCATCATAATCGACATTAATATCTTTATTACCATTATCATCATCACTATCACCATTATCATCTTCATCATCACCTCCATCATCATCAGCATCACTATTTTCATCATCATCAACATCGTTACCATTCTCCTCCTCCTTCTCCTCTTAATCATCATCACCATTATCATCATCAAAATCAGCCTCATTCTTTTGTTTCGTGGTGACTGTGATTTTTAATTTCCCTGAGGGTTCATGAAAGGAGGGTGGAAACTAGGCCAAAGTTCAACAAGTTCAGCAAAAATAAAGATTGTTAAATATTGGTCTCCAGGACATTCTTTCGTAACTCGTTCCCCTTTATAATTTGGTTCTGGGCTCTTGGTCTGGGTCATTGGTCTGGTGAACCTTCAGTTAACTGGGAAGCCCCTATAGGCCTATGTTTAATATCCTACGCAAGGAGGGATGCTGCTGAATATATAGAATCTTGATGAAAAGACGGTTTCATTTAATGAGTGTGAATAAATATACACCGGTGACAAATTTAATAATTGTTATCATTCACCTTTGTTTATTAAAACAAGAAGAAAAAGAAAGTATTAATGATATCTACCTTTAGAATTTGTTTTCATTCTCCTACTAATTACGAGTATTCTGTATGTGTTTAACGTGGATGCATAACTGATGACAAATAGAGCAAATATAGGAAATATTTTTGGATATGACACGACTAATTGACTGATTTTCTGAATATAACGACTACTAGTACTTTCTCATATAATTATACACATGACTAAATTGAATTGAATTGAATTGATATAACTCGGAATTTTATTTGATCGCTTGATGATGAACACTTTCATTAACAAAAAAAACATTTTGACATTCCTACCGTATTACTAAAGATTTTGTTCTCCTTCTTCGTTTCATTCTTTGTACACTATGTTAATTTTGAAAAATGTTATCATCACATTAATTAGAAATGTACCCTGAAGGGGATCATCGCTCATCAATGCCATCATATTCAAATTATGATTAGACTTGTTGCTTACTATATAACAAGCATTTATTGCTTTCTTAGCTGTCAGGTAAATAACCAACTAACACTATCACTTATGGCGGGAAAGTGTGGAGCACACTTCCATGCACAATACCCATTCTTATGTGCAGTGGATGTGATTAACAAGATTGAGTCGATTTATTTTAATTTGATCATTCCATATGCTTACAGTATACATATATTCGTATGTAACCATGTAGTCCTGTAGAAGTTTTTCACACCCGGCAAAGTTGTTAAGTACAAGGTTTTTTTGTTGATTTGTGTTCTAGATGGGTATTAAAGTAAATTCAGCTTGGTTGCCAGCTTGGCAACCTTGGGCAACTTTTTTAATAGCCATATTAGCATAATCATCTAATTAGCATTATGTGCAATATGTAATAATGCTGCTAATCTCAATCCTGGAAGCCTGAAAACATGAATAAATCGACTTTTCAAGGGTTATATATGACAAGGAATTCATTTATGACACCAATTTTTATTTTTAAGTAATACAATTGTCTTAAATAGCATAATTAGCATAATAATGTACAATATAAGGACTTCATTGTCATTGTTTATCTATAAAGCCTAAACATGGTGCAATGCAACATTGTAAATCCCTTATGAAAGATTAATCATTAATTCATGCGACGATATTCCATGTATATGTAGTATAATTAGCCTAATTAGAATAATCATTTAATTAGCATATATGTGCAGTATGTAATAATGTTGCTAATCTTAATCCAGGAAGCCTGAAAACATGGATAATACGACTTTTCAAGAGTTCTCTATGACAAGGAATATATTTATGACACCAATTTTTATTTTTAAGTAATACAATAGTCTTAAATATCATAATTAACATAATATGTACAATATATGGACTCCATTGTCACTGTTTATCTATAAAGCCTAAAAATGGTGCAATGCAACATTGTAAATCACTTTAGAAAGATTAATCATCAATTCATGAGAAGATATTCCATGTATATGTAGTATAAATAGCCTAATTAGCATAATAATCTATTTAGCATATAATTATGCAATATGTAATAATGTTACTAATCTCAATCCAGGAAGCCTGAAAACATGGATAATACGAATTTTCAAGGGTTTTCTATGACGAGGAATTCATTTATGACACCAGTTTTTGATTCCAAGTAATGCAATTGTCTTAAATAGCACAATGAGCATAATGAGCTAATTAGCATGTGTACAATATATGGACTTCATTGTCATTGTTTATTTATAAAGCCTAAAAATGGTGCAATGCAACATTGTAAATCACTTTTGAAAGAAAAATCATTAATTCATGAGAAGATATTTCATGTAGATGTAGTATAATTAGCCTAATAAGCATTATGTGCAATGTGTAATAATGTTGCTAATCTTAATCCGGGAAGCCTGAAAACATGGATAATATGACTTTTCCAGGAATTCTGCCACCAGCTTGAGCAACGTCGGGCTTGTACTCTCAATGGTTCTGGCTTTGGTAAACATAGACAGATTATAGTTCTCACTGTTGTATTCAACATCCCTGGCCTATGAACGTACCTGTCTCACCACATGATCAATTCCATCATTACCATCTGCTTTAACCATCTTCAGTGTGTTTCCGACAGTCTCTGTAAATCCAATGACTGAAGCCCAACCATCACTGCGTATGATGACCCCGTCATTTCATAGACATTTCATGAGGTTCGACAACATTGCCTTTAAGACCAAGATAACCACCACATTGGACATACAATTTGTGAAGCTCAATAGAGTCCCAAATAATTGATATTCTACATATATGCTAATTAGGCATATTAGTTAACCCTTATTCGCATACTTCTACCAGTCAAATTCATAGCTGTCTTGGTTGGCAAATGATACGTGATAGGCAACAAATCCATTTATTACTCCTAACTTACAAAACATTACATAACATGACCCCTGAATATTTGAAAGACATGTTTGAGTTTAAACCCTCTCGATACTCCCTCCGTAATGCACATAACCTCTCTTTACCTAAGCCAAGAACTAATTATTGTAAAAGAACTTTTGTGTACAGAGCTTCTTTTCAATATAATAAATTATCTCCTGATTTGCGTCAACTACCCACTTTTGCCACCTTTAAGACTAACCTAAACAGACTATAATCACCTTGTTGTTGTACCTCTTTATGTATGTTTATATGATGTTTGTTTTGTTTATTTGTTTGTTTGTTGTTTGTTGTTTTTGTTTGTTTTTGTTTTTGTTCTTGTTTTTGTTTTTGTTTGTTTGTTTGTTGTTGTTTTTCCTTTCAGTATTTGTATTAAGTTTTCGACTGATACTTTGTAATTATTTATTTCGTTAATTTGTAATATTATGTATATTTTGTATATTGTAAACTGGCCCCATGGAAGACCAGCAGCAACAATTATAGTTGCAGCTAAATATGGGCAACCAGCCGTATATTTGTATTTGTATCTGATTTTTTTATTATACGGAAATAAAAACAACAAGTACAATAATTACATATTAAGCCAATTGCATTACTTAACAATAAAAACTGGTGTCACAACTGAATCCCTCGTCATGGAAAACGCCGGAAAGTCATATTATCCATGTTTTCAGTCTTCCTGGATTAAGATTAGCAACATTATTACATATGGCACATACGGTACAGTGTATATGCTAATTAGGCTAATTATACGACATCTACATGGAATATCTTCTAATGAATTAATGTGTAGTCTTTCTAAAGTGATTTACAATGTTGCATTGCACCATTTTTTGGCTTTATAGATAAACAATGACAATAAATTCCATATATCGTACATTATGCTAATTAGCTCATCATGCTATGTTTAAGACAATTGCATTACTCAAAAATAAATATTGGTGTCATAAATGAATTCCTCGTCATGGAAAATCCTTGAAAAGTCACATTATCCATGTTTTCAGGCTTCCTGGATTAAGATTAGCAACATTATTACATACTGCACATATATGCTAATTAAATGATTATTCTAATTAGGCTAATTATACTACATATACATGGAATATCGTCTCATGAATTAATGATTAATCTTTCATAAGGGATTTACAATGTTGCATTGCACCATGTTTAGGCTTTATAGATAAACAATGACAATGAAGTCCTTATATTGTACATTATTGAGCTAATTATGCTATTTAAGACAATTGTATTACTTAAAAATAAAAATTGGTGTCATAAATGAATTCCTTGTCATATATAACCCTTGAAAAGTCATATTATTCATGTTTTCAGGCTTCCAGGATTGAGATTAGCAACATTATTACATATTGCACATATGCTAATTAGATGATTATGCTAATATGGCTATTAAAAAAGTTGCCCAAGGTTGCCAAGCTGGCAACCAAGTTGAATTTACTTCAATACCCATCTAGAACACAAATCAACAAAAAAACCTTGTACTTATCAACTTTTCCAGGTCATGTACATGGTATATGGTACCGTCTACTGGACTAATGGGCGTAAGTCTGTCATTGATACCTATTGTTCAGGGGGGATGATCTATTCATTCATCACCCCCTGAACAATAAGTATTACGTAAGGATTTACGCCCATGTATGTAACACATAATCAACTTATCCTAATTGCTTTCTAGGAATGTCTTAACATGAATTAAATGTTTTGTTTAAAAGCAGCTGTTGTCTCTCTGTGTTCCTTTTTTCAGCGTGTCGTTTTAAGTTTCCAGGAGTGCTTCACATGCTTCGTCGCCAACACTTCGTGGGTTTATGCGACGCGCGTATGGTGTCTTTTTCCGGAGCATGACGGAAAGCACGACGATGATGATGCAAATAGTTGCCAATGCAACGGTCACCACGATCCAGGGATTAAAGTCCTGATGGAGAGCTGGATTCTCTGTAGTGATTAATGTGACATTTTTCGGGTGAACATTGTGATTCTTTGATCGTCGTCTGTCTCATGACTAGTTATAGTGTTAACTAAAATTATATTTTATTTTGGATATCCGCCTCGAATTTGTAGCAACCTGTTGCTATGCCTAATATCCTGATATTTATTATCATAAGCCTTTATTGATGCCCTGAAGTAGTGTAATCATCCATACTTCGGAAATCAAAATAAATAAATAGATGTGAAGGAACCTGACACTTTAAAACCACGTGCTTTTTCTTTCCTCTTGTATTTACCTTTTAAATGGACCCAATTTTATCTCTTTATCTCGACCTCTGATGCAATTACCACAAATTATAATTTCAAAAGTGTTTAAACTAAAATCGACATGTTTTAATAATGGGTATTCTAAGCTTTGTTTAATATTCAGTACTATTCATATTTAAATTTTCTCATTATACTATACTATTTCAAGTATGAATGTCTCACTTTTAAAGTGCCGGCCGTCTATTAAAGAAACCCTTTCGTTGAAATTATGTAACGAGAAGCAATTTTCTCTAATCCGAAACAAAACACGATTACAAATATTATAACAATAATCAAAATATAAACTTGAAGAACTTTTTCATTTGTGTACACGAAAACGAGGAGAACGTTCTTCCTAGTGAACCTATTGGCTAGAGTGCACAACCACATAAACAATAATCATCTAGGCATATCGTGTAGATTAGATGTATTCCTTTTTTTCTTTCCAAATTACGAAAACTTTACCTTCCGAATTGAACATGCCATTCAGGGACGGATTGAAATAAGAATTTCTTCTTAATCTTAAAGGTCCCTTGGTGATCCTCTTCTTGTCAAGACTGTATTTTTCTACGATGTCACGCCGATCACGGTTTCCGGAAGATCCGACGCAACCTGGGTCACACTCCGAGACTTCATTACCGGTGGTTGCCTGGCACACCAAAAGGTCGCAGTGGATATAAACCTTGAAGAGAGGGAAGAAAGTATCACGATCAAGAACTGTCGTAACTATCTTCAGTCCATGGTTAACATTACAGAAACTTACCTCCTGAATGAAGTTTCACCAAACTTAGAAACGAGATAATGTCTCTATGGAGCCAGAAAGTCGTTATCTCTGTGCAAAATCATTAAGTTAATGCTCGTCTGGCTCTTATCTAACCCAGTCTACCCAGATCAGTTTCCAGTAAGTTTGACACTTGAATTTCTGTATTAAGCTCATACGAACAGGGGTACATGTTACTCAGTTCCATTGCTATACGAGCTTTGGTCACGCTTACGTTACGTCACTCGCATTATTTGAGGAGTTGGTGTCCCTCCCGTCCAGGTTTTATGAGAATATTTTACTCCGTTCGGATCGAAGAATGATAACCCTAGAACATGACTACCAGGGCGGGATTCTTAGCGTAAAGATTAGAAGCCAAGGGCCAAAGGGATGGGCACCTTTTGTAGAGCACCCATATATTATCATTGACCGCTAGGCAGAAACCATCAACTAGGTTTCAGAAAACAAGCGACTTACCCTATTCCCCAGCTCGACGAACCGGAAGGTATTTAGAGTAACAGCCACAAAACCAGGAGCGTCATCATCGATGTGAGTCGACGTCTCTAAGGCACACCTGAATGATAAAAATACATCATTTATTCATGTTAATATATACAACAACAAAAACAACATTAAAAAACAAAAAACATTTATGCAAGTATGTGTCATTGTGTTTATCGGAATATAAAAGTGTCTGGATGTTGGTGCCAAAGGAACTTGAGAGTAAACCGCTTAATTCAGGTTGATAAAAAAAATGATTTAGAAATAATTAGTATCATCTTACTATAACTTTAAATGTATAAGTGTTTACAAAATGCTTACAACAAAGTATTCTCGAAGGAAACATAAAATCACAAAGTTTTAGTCTTTTAGATGTATCATGCAAATGTAGTACTACAAAACCTCTCCAATGGTGTCCCGCCGATTGCTCTGAAATCCCACAACATGATGAAGATTACAACCATGATAACTAAGTTTTTGAAATGGTAATGGTGTCGTTAAGGCAACCATGAGAGATTAAAGCTCCATAAAGTAGGTACGACCGACTCATTGAAAATTACACTGTAACTAGAATATAATACAAATCCTTTGCTTATTAGAGATTGTGTGTGTTTTACTTTTTGAAATAGCGTTTTTGGTTTAAATACACGATGTAGAACGAGAAATGCGTTACACGCGAGCAAGAGGAGAAGATAAGCGAAGTCTGTAAGCATGCCAATATAAATTGATTCAGTTCTTAACGAAGGGATCTAAATAAAAAGAGGACTCATGGGGGAGACTACGGGAGGTAGTCTATAAAGACGCCTTCTTTTCTAGCCCGTAAGCATTTCCCTTTCCCTTCTTCTGTTTTGTATCGCATATTCTTTCCTTTTTCCGCTATTCGATGGGGAGAGGGAGCCCCGTGCCCCATCTGCAAATACGCCAGTGCATGGAGCAGAGCCCTACCCATCTCGGATGATGGTCCACTGTTCATCGTCGTACGAGGCAGATGGTGTGGCCACGCAGCTTCTGATTGACAGATCTAAGGTGCCATCTTGAGAAGGGACCGACGCACCGAAATACAGCTCCTCGTCCAGGTTCACATCCACAGGGTATTCGGAGTCGGCATACTTCTCCTCGAAATCGTCGTCTTTGAATATATCCAGTGCGAATTTATAACGTCCCGTGGACACCTCGGTATAATTCAGTTGATAATTAGTCACCTGGTAGGATCGTAGTTCTACGTGTTCCGATCGATTGTACGAACAGTAGAAAGGTACAATGACCTGTTTGAGTCGAGTGATTGTGCCTTCACTCTCCCGGGCTACAGCGGTGTTGCTGTAAATGATGTGTTTATCGTCCTCCTGAAAATTGAAAGAGAAGAAAAACATTTCGGTTGCTTCTTCGAATCTTTGCACGGTCACTCATTTGCCACACGGGGGCTTTTGCACAATATAATAGACTCCACTTGACGGAAGGTTGCGTTGTGCAACACAATAGCTTTGACATATTTCCATTTTTTGATCTTGTTTAACTCCATGAACACCCTTTCTAACACCGGTATATAGACCAATCTCCCAAATGAAACAGTTAAATTACCACGATACCATTGGCATATCTATCCCATGGTATTTTCGATGTCAGTTGGCACAGGGCGATTATTCGTGTGGCAGTTAAGGACCAGTAAGTTCAGGTAAAACTGACAAAAAAGCAAGCTTTCTCATTTTGTTAATATGATGAAAAACAGCTGAGGTGTTTGGACCGCACTGTCATGTCGCATGTTTGCGTAGCCCCATATACCCATTTCTGTAAGCAGTAGATCTGCGTTTCACCAACATTGAGTTAACTTCCTATCAAATTGATGATTAAAAAAAAAAATCACCTTATCCACATATTCTAGTACTATATAATCGATCTTTCTGAATTGATTGCCGAATGTTTACTTAAAAATATCATCGCATGACCAGAAATCGCCTTAACTTTAACAACTTTAATAGTTATGACAAGATATTTCACTTAAATCCCCACTGCACTACTTGTAGCTACTTGCTCCCTCTATATAGAAAACAATGCCTAAGTGGTGCTTCTTGGTCCCCCATGATCCTCTTTTTCTTAATAATTGAGAGCTGAGTTGATGAGATAAACACCTGTCAGTGACCACGCTGGGAGGTCTAATCCCTCCTCGCAAAACTAGTGCAGACAGGCTTTAAGCTACAATTTAATACATGCATTTTCCAGTTTAAAGTGAGAGCCACTATTCGGACCAATGTGGAGTCTGTATAATGTGAGTTGTGTTTTTCAGTTGATTAGATTTTAAAGTCTTCAATCCGTTTTACCGGAGATGCATGTGGTATTTTTTGTTATATCTCTATTACTAGTCATTCACCACAGGTAATCTGGAGTACTAGTAATGACAGTAAATACGTCTCATGGACTCGGAGTCCTAACCAACAACGCTAAATGTTTGTACTATTTATCGTACTTTTGTAATGAGGTGAAAAATAAGGCAAATGATATTAAAAAAAGAGAGCTAGTCATTCCCATGTGCACAATACGACGTTTCATGGCAGAAAGTAAGTTGTATCTTTTAAGCAAATGTGATTTCAAGGAAGTCTTAGTTAATTTTCTAGAACTTTGAATTAATGACCAACCAAGTACTTGATACATTCAATTGAAAATGATTAAAATGTAAGCATTAATGCCAGTATTTCATGAAATAATTTTCATTGACAGAATTGAAGCGTGATTCTGAGACGTAATAGGTTATTGAAAAATCGTGACTTTATGTGCCACTTATTATTCCAAATAATCAGGGACCGAATATGTGTGTTAAGAATAGAGAACATCTGAAATTTCAAGCGCTTTTGTAAGTGGCAAAGCTCCTAAATTGACATTATCGTCCGTGTGCTGAAAACATTTTTTCTTTGTCTGTCAAATGTTTGGATTGCTGAAAATAAACAAATAAAGGGAAAAAAAGGGCGCCGCCCTTGAATGACTATGCATTCTTAGACAGTTTTCCCCTCAACGAAACAAAAGGAAACCCGAAAACAAACGGTAATCGTGAGAAAAATATGATCTGTATAAAAATAACTTCTTTCTTTTCATAAAATAGAAGTAATGTGCTCTCAGAAGATATTGTGATTGCATTAATCCTTACATGCTTCACTGAGCATTATTGTTCTAAAAATGGCGTGTCAAAATCCATCCGTGCCAGATTTTGGTAACACATTGGAAACTTAAACATCCCATACGAACATGTGCAATCAAAAATCAGTTACAAAGGATATGGGCGAATACCCATTTCTTGGATGACAGGCTCAGATTTCCCCCAAATCAGTGAATATCCCTCGAGCAATGAAAAAGAGTCCTTTTATTGATTGAGAAGTATGCCTGTCCTAGCTGAGAAGAAATAAAGGGATTATGATGGGTTATCTTCTGCCTTGCGTGCCAATTGGACCATAGCTTTTCCCATCATCGAAATGCAAGGTTCCCTTTACTTTATTTCTTGTTGAAATATCACCTGATTGTCTACTTTGCCCTTTTAAAAAGTTGCAATTCTGAAAAATGCTGAAATAAATGTTCATACAAATTGCAGACAAGTACAAATATGCCCCTTATACCTTCACCATGGGACACAATGTTATACTGCAGTCGCTTTGAGACTCGTGAAATCACCTCGTGGGGTATTCTCTTGTATCTCACTCAATAGTATCTCCACGACCAAAGCTTAATCTATCATACCGTTAATGCGTTATTGCAGGCAGTGAGGTTGGTTGTGATACTGATGAAGCGAGTATCTTCGGAGATCATTCCCGTGCAGTCGTCATCGCCTAGGAGATGGAGGTCCTCCCCGCTCGTCACCCCACCGACGAGAGTGAGCGGGATCGTCAATGTCATGCTGTAATAACCACATTGCAATATGACCGTCTCGCCTGCAAGTTTAGTGTTCAAAATGAAGGAAATCGTTAAAAATTCATGACAATGAAATTCAGAGCAAAATTTAATAAATAGCAAGGTAGAGGGAAGTGAGGGAGAGATAAAGAGAGAGAGAGAGAGAGAGAGAGAGAGAAAAGAGTGGGGGAAAGAAGGAGTGACCATTTAATTGATAATGGTGTCATAGATATTTGGAAGAATATATATGTATATATATATATATATATATATATATATATATATTTCATATGATATTTGAAAACAGCTTTAGCAAAGAAAAGCACATTTATATTGGACAGAAAAATACAATACACAGTATACACCACAACAGAAAGAAAAAGACAACAGATACAAACTCATTATTCAGGAAATTCTTACTATTTCTAGGTGTTGTTTCAGAAGGAAGAGGGTTCACAGTTGTGTTCCATAGCCTAGTATCTGTCAAGGTAGGGAAGGAGAGATAGAAAGATAAATGAAAGTGCTTTAAGCCACAGTTTAAATACATACGTCTGCCAGTTTATAGTGAGAGCCACCATTCGGACCCCAGTTTTAGTTAATTTTCTACAACAGCTTAACGGCAGGCGTGCAAAAACACGTCTATTTCATTAATACGGCGTACTCGGACCGGTTTGACACGAACCGTACAGCTCTCCTAGAAGGCACATTTTTAAACGACGATATCTCCTTCATTGTATCACTTTTTTGCCCTCTGTTTTTTGCAATATCATAATAAATATCTGGAGTTACTTAATATTTAAGAATATTCATTATACGAATCCTGTAAATAATTCAATTTCCACGTTAAAAATGTTTTTTTTTTTATAAAGATAAAAACTTTGAAAACAACTCGAATTTTGACACATTATATTTTTGGTCCAAATAAATTTGGTGTCAAAATTTGCGCCACAATATTGGCTTTCCAGTGCACATAACATTTATTTATTATGAATGAAATCCACTCGACAATCCTCCGCCTGCGGTTAGGCCGACAACTTACTACTTCTAGGTGTTGTTTCAGAAGGAAGAGGGATCACAGTTGTGCTCCGTAGCCCAGTATCTGTCAAGGTAGGGGAGGAGAGATAGAAAGATAAATGAAAGTGCCAGGGGAAACAAGTGTGTGTGTGTGTGTGTGTGTGAGTGTGGGTGGCGGGGGAGGAGCATGGAGTTGTAATGGTTCCTGACCAGACGTGGCTGGATGTGTTCTCAAGTACAAACCTGTTAGTGAACGAATGATCACAATTTGCATCCAAGGGACACCTATGAATTACAAGCTGCTGCTACTTCTTTTACTTTCCCTACTGCTACTGCTTCTACAACTACTACTACTACTACTTCTACTACTACTACTACTACTACTACTACTACTCCTACTACTTCTACTACTACTACTACTACTGACGCTGCAACTTCTTCTACTACTACTGCTGACTACTACTACTACTACTACTTCTACTACTACTACTACTACTACTACTAATATTTATACTACTACTACTACTACTACTACTACTACTACTACTACTGCTACTACTACTAATACTACTACTTCCACTCCTACCACTACTTCGACTACTGCTACTATTAATACGTAAATACTACTCCCGCATATGCTAACAAATTTAAATCTTTTAATTTCCTAATTCTGACCTTACTCTTGATATATTTCATTTTTGTTGTGAGTAAAGTTGTTTTGGTTTATATGATGAGTACTGCTAAAGGGAAGAATAAGTATAACAACGTATAGGCCTACGGTGTTTACTTTGATGTATCATCAATAATAGTAATCAGTCAAATGACAATTTTAGTGACCATATCAATTGCAACAACAACAGCTTCTTTAAGTATGCTAGGTGCTACGATCTAAAAACCTACCGCTTCGTTTCTCTTTCATCTACTTCTCCATCTGTATACTCCAAGCATAATAGTCTTCATTTCATCTTTTTCGCCATGTTTACGAAAAATATTTGTTCCTCATGATCAGTACGATGCTTACTACGGTATATTCGATGTTTACTACGTTGCGTACGATATTACTTACGATGGGTAGCGCCATGATTTCTCACCTGTTTCGCAATTCTGACCTGTCCAGCCAAATGTGCAACTGCAGTTATATTGAGAATTCGATTCGCGTTTACAGGTACCTCCATTGAGACAAGGATTACTCCCGCATACGTCAATAACTGTAGATTAGGATGAAGGTCACACAAATAAACAATAAGTGATGAAAATATGTGATACAACCAATAACAACAAGTACAGGGTTTGTTTTCAGCGATAACGTATTTTTAACTACTGGTCGGTGCCCCGGCATAATGCTCCAGGAACGTATTCTCCGGGCTTTATTTCATCAAACATATAACATTATAGGGTTAGGGTTTGCAATTTGGTCTTTAGTTAGATTTGGGAATGCACTTAGGGCTTGGTATAGTGTTAGGTCCGGGGTTGAAGTTAAAATTCGGTTAGTCTTCGAAACTGGTCACGGAGCAATAAAAGCCGGATAATGTGTTGTACAATCTACTGCTTATTGAACAGCATTGTGAATTAAATATCTGATAACTCGGTCACTCCGTCAACCAGACTCCAAACCAAGTCAAACTGATGCTCGGCCTATCGCATGATGAGGAGCCCTGTGTCTGCGACTTAACATTAAACTTGAAATTGGAAAAGATTGTCTTTTAAATTCGTCTAGTGTTTAATATGATGTCATTACTTATATATTAACGATTGAGTGTGCCAAAGATTTCATCGAATATCAAGCAGGAACAATGTAATTTTTACAAGAAAAGGTAGCCGTGACATTTTCACATTGCGAAAATAAAGGTTTTCCATCTCTGCGCGTACATTGGCCTTACACACAACTCGGGATTTTTTTATATAAAAAATGGTATTTCGAGGCAATAAAACAAAATGTCTGAAGTACGGTTCTTCTAAAATAGTGTGTTGGCTCAGTCAGTAGAGCGTCGGCCTCACAACCGGGAGGTCGTGGTTTCGAACCCCGGCTGCGTCATACCAAAAGACGTTCCTGCTACCATGTTTGGCGTTCAACAATAAGGGATAGAGCAACGTCGATCTGGCGCTGCTCAGTGGCTGCCGGGCTCAAGATCAATTGGGCATAAAGATTTTCCACTTTCGGTTTAATAAAATTTGGAGTGGACTTTAAAAAATAATAATAATTATTATTATTATCATTAATCATTTCGCATGAAAACGTATCGTTTTTATAGAGATGAAAATTTGTGTTCGTATCATATTTTGCTTTATCAGAAACCCGATTACGCGTATGTGCAGACCGGGGCGCTGTGCAGACTTGCGCACTCTAGCCCATAGCTACTTGAGAGAGAAAGTTACTTCACTAGAAGTTGCTTTTGATTGGTCAGGTATTTCATGAAGCTCCAAGTAGTCCCCTCTCATAGAGATTGTACGTAGGAGGATACTATTTGAAGCGATATGATTTAACCTATGACCGATCTCGCGTACGTTTAGATGCCCGTTTTACAACTTCTCTTTCGACATGTTCAATACGCTATGCTTTAGCCATATTTCTTTCCCTTTAGTGTGCGTTGTCGATGTGGAGTCGGTCTCGTACGTGTGATCGAGGTATAAAAGCTACACTCTAAATTATCTGATTATAGTGGGAACAATGATGTAATTTGAAAACACATCAGTACATTTATTTCCTTTGGGGCATTGCTATTATTGCGACTGTCCACGTGGGTATATATAAGATTGGAAACAAAAGTCTCAAGTTATTTTTTATCTTAATTAAAAATCAACCTCGTCTTCAAAATAATTCAGAGTGAACGCCAAACCTACGTCACCAAAATCTTACCCGACCCATTCCTGCCTGTTTAGTGTAATATTTTATATTGTTCAGTCTGGTGTCGGTGTCTTCGGTGAAAATAGGGTAGGGTTTTACGATTTTTGTTTGTTATCATAACAGAGAGAAAAACACAAACAAACATACAAAAAAAACGCATAGCGGTATTTCTTTTTCACTACTCACCAAAGCAACCTTCACTTAGGGAAATGTCGTCGATTGCAATATCACCCAAGTCTCCATCGCCACGTACTCCAACGAATGAAACCTAGCACAACAGAAACAAAAAGCCCAAAATAATGATGGTGGAAACAACAACAAAATAAGAGCATGACGGTGTCCCGACATTTCATTGCTCCTGTGACAATGGCTCCGGGTATCATTTCGGTAAACAATTAGGGTTAGGGTTAGGTATCATAGTGTTGGGTGCAGGGTAGCCTATCCGATATGCGTCGGGCTTTACTAATCGCGTTATGGAGACTGACATTGGCGCGGCCATAATGCATGGCCATCCAGAGGATTTGTTTATGTTGGGAACCGGGGTAAAATGCAATAAGTTGTTGAAAATGTATTGCATTTTATTTATGGAAACTGCCCCCTACACTAGCCCCCGCTGCGTACAGTCATGGTTCAGTGACAAAGCACAACAGAAACAAAAAGCCCAACATAATGATGGTAGAAACAACAACAAAATAAGAGCATGACGGTGTCCCGACATTTCATTGCTCCTGTGACAATGGCTCCGGGCATAATTTCGGTAAAAAGTTAGGGTTAGGTATCACAGTGTTGGGTGCAGGGTTGAAACTAAGAATTCAGTAAGTGTAGTAGTTATGGCAGAGCAATAATTGTCGCAAAAACAGGTGCTGTACAACAGATATGGCACATGTACATTTCACCTGACTCATTTGGAAGCGTTTGGTGTCATAATGGTTCGATGAATCGGTGTTTTTTAAAAAGTTCGAGGGTAAAGATATCCATCAGGCTAGACTAAAGACTTTCGCTTAAAACCACTAGATTCTACAGTATTTCACTTGTAATCATATAGTTTTAATTTGTAAATTTGTCTACGTATAATTCCACCTTTCATTTTGTCTTACATGTGTATTTCTGTTTGTATATTCATATTACCATGTTAATTACGAAAGTTTTCTTCTTATAATTTGTGTATGTTACTTAGGTAAATAAAACGCTATATAGATGTAATTTGTGTATTTCATTATTGTTATCATCGTTATAGTTTTCATTATTATTATCAATATTATTGCTATTATGATCTTTATGTTTATCATTATCTTTATGACAATAATAATTGTTATTATTATCAGTATAATTATCATTATTTCTATCTTTTTCCCGTCGATGTGGTGGTGTTGACCGAACAGATCACGGTCATCAGCGCGGTCAATCTGTTAAAGTAACTTTGTAACATTGTTCAGATGAGAGAAAATGGTGCTAAGGTAGTGACCCCAATGTTAGATGTACAATTAAAGATAATCTGAAAGTTTGAGTGAAAACAGACCATTATTAATGATACAAATTGGGAAAAAATGATCTAATCAATTCCTTAATTCTCCCAACTATATTACGACAATTTGATTACAATTTAGGTGAATGAAAATCGTCACAAAGCAATGAATTGGATCTTTATACCATTCCAGACTTTAAGGTGTTGAACGTGACCGATTTTTTAAAACCAGTTTTATGTCTTATTTTCATGGAAAAACGGTTGGGAAAATTCAAAAATGGTTGGAAAAATTGACTGTTAAAGGGTGTCTCACAGTAATGCCTTCAAAGAAAACCATAAATATCTTTGTGGTTTGATAATTTTTCCAGGAATGTTTGCATGTTAGAGGGCTAGTACAGTAGAAGGAATATGATAAGTAACATTTGCTACAAAAATTAGGCAGTTTTTTCATCAACCTTCAGCAATGTTACCGAGTCACTTTAAAGGGATAGTTGAGTTCTTGTTTAAGACCGCAAATTACTTCAAAGTGCATGGTCATTGCTCTTATTCTTATTTATGAAATTTCTAGTGCCCTTTTACGACCTAAAATTGATATGAAGGTAATTTAGATTATAAACGATCAACCGAAACCACCTCCACTTTAAAAATATATAAGGTGACGGTTCATTAATTAATAACAACAATACACGAGCAGGCTGGTTGTGTTTATAACCAACACGAAAAGACCAACAAAAAGCCAACATTGACATTGACAGGAATTTAACGTAAAAGGCGCTATTTCGTTTTTTCAACGGCTAGTTCAAAATATTTGTGGTGCCCCATAAATATAAGAAATGGTAATATTTATGGATATTTCAGCCCATTTATAAACCGATTTTGATTAAAAAAAGTTGGTTTTGTCATTTAATTGTAGGTTGTTTTCTTCAAATTTGACACTCAGTTTTTCATTATGTCACAAACAGATTTTTTTGGTGTAGCGCCCTCTTCCAAAAATTCATGTATCCCTTTAAATTACTGATTTGTGCCCCATCAGCTGCAAACTTGATTCTGTTGATTTCCATATCTTTTTGTCCAACATAACATACAAAGAGAGAGGGAGAGAGAGAGGTCGTAGAGGTGGTATACAACAAATCTCCCCCAAATGAGTGCTCGTGTGTGTAAAAGGCCAAAGTTCATATTCTGCTATAGAGGTCTCAGTTTCCCTCCCCGCCCCTCCTAACGACGAAATGCTCGTACGCCTATGATTGCACTGCTCCATTTCGGGTATATTGAAAGGTACATGGAATTGCTTCCGAGAAAATCTATTACTCGTTCGCGTTGTGTACTCTCTGGTTCAGTTACATACATCATTTCATTGTTTGCTCCGGGCGCCATCATACCTAGATACAGCATTACAAATAAACAAACAAACAAAGAACAGGTGAAGTACTCACGGTGTAATATCCAAAGTAATCGTATATGCGACTGTAGTGCTTCCACTCGTTGACGTGGGTCCCAATCCAGGTTGTATGTGTAACTCCATCAGTAATTGCAAAAACCAATAGGAGCTCACCAACATGGTCCCCAAAAGCGTGGTAGTAGAAGTCGACGTTACAAGGTGTTGTTTCCTTGAAGAACTCGACAGATTTCAAGATAGCAGTATCTTCAAATTGTTGGCCCGTCGTTTCGATGTACATATAGTGCCCTAATAAGGAAACACAGTTATTGCAAATAATTGTTATAATACTTTATTCAAATATCTGTTTAATCATTTCTTGCACTTGCCAAGCTATATCATGATCATGACTATTGTAGTAGCACCACTAATGACTATCATAATACAAATGGTGACTAAATACACTTTCAGAGACTTCACAGATATGACTTGTAAAACAAACCATAAATAATCATATTACAAATACGAAAGCTCTCTTATAAAACCTAAAGATTCGTAAACTGAATCTGTGATAACTGTAATTTTCGTTCAAAAGAAACACTAGTAGAGTCTACCCCAGCGCTCAAAATACACGGGGGCGGTGGGCGATTCGCCCCCGTGAGCTACATAATCGCCCCCGTCAGGTTGCTCACGGGGGCGATTGCAAAATTAAAAATCGCCCCCGTGGAATTATAAAATAAAGATTATCTTTTCTGTTATAACTTTAACACAATATTGAGTTTCAATTTTCAAATGAAATGAAACTTAGATTAGCGTGCAAGATTTCTTGTTTTATGAGTAGGCCAATTATTACCGATTCAGCTCACAGTGCAGTGCCGCCATCAGCAGTGGTAGGCCTACTGCGCCCTTAGTAGCGGTACGTGTGCACGCTGCCGCGCTATGTCTGCTGGAGCTGGAGGCGATCGCGCAAGGGCAGAAACACGGTCATGGAGAAGTTTTTCGTTGTGAAAGCGTTTACCCGCTGAAATCTGGTGATTTCAAATGACTAGCAAATAATGAACCTCGACCAATAAATCAATATTAGGGACTTTTAGATTTGCACGATGGGAACGTGGACTGAAACGTGTGACCTCCTTTTAAGGCAGTGCCAGTGCTTAAAAGGACGTCACATGTGACTGCCAGTGCCTTAAAAGGACGTAACACGTCCACGTCCACGCAAATCTAAAAGTCCCTATTGAGAAGAAGAGGAAGACCAAGATGTCGTGGAATGATATGGTAACATGGGCAGATCTACGGGGGGGGGGGGGGGGGTTAGGGGTTTAACACCCTCCTCCCACCCCGGCCCCCTTGGGCTACCAAGTGAAAATGTGATATTAAAGCGGGGGGGGGGGGATGCTGGAGAGGAGGACTACTAATCTATTTTATTTTTTTCATGGGGGGGGGGGGAAGTGAAGCGCCGTTTTAGCATGACTTTCTTTTTAACTCTTACTTTCACCTATCTCAGATAACCCTAAGTTTTTGGTTGCTGCTTTATATGTAGTTGATAATGCATGGTTAAGGTAAAGAGAGAGAGAGAGAGAACCACCATCATTTTGCAATGGTTCAGGGTTCGTGTAATGTACATTTGAAACCATTTCTTAGCGTCTCAACCCAACAAAATGGCAAAATTGTTTTTGAGGAAAAGCATTATACTGAATTAAATAAAGAATAATAGCTTTATATTGGATCATACTAATACTGATACGGGCTAAAGTGTTATTTGTATAGAGGTATTCCAAAATGACATTCTGATAATCAACATTAAAGTTCTGGTATCATAATGTATATACGCATAATTGATCTTTATGATTTCTTAACGTGACATAGCTTCTTTTCCCCCTGCAAACAAAAAAGAAAACAAGGTTATTTAATAAAAGGATCATGCGACAAAAATCATTGTAATTCAAATTGATGCAAGGATTTTTTTGAATAAGCAATGCTTTTCACCAGAATCTTCTTTGTAAAAACGACTTTTACAAATCTCAGCCATGTAAATCTGCCACTGTGTTGTAAGATCACTTTCAGATTAGGAGAAGTGTATTCTTTAAAGGTGAAATTCAAAGAAAATCACAAATATGTCAACTAATGTATCCCTAGAAACTGGTTAGGTAACAGATGGCCATCGGACAAGTTTTAGGTCATTTACATATCGGGTGATTTATAAAAATACAAATACAACCACCTCCAAAGCAGCTGGGATATACGAGAGATTCGCCGGAAAAATAACGATGTTTTAATGACGTCACTATATGGACCAATACTGCCCAAGCAGACGACATCCCATAAAGAATGAACATAATTGCAAAGCTATTATTTGTCAAATTATAATGAGTTTAGTGTATATAAATGTAATGGCATGTCAAACCATTCAAAAGGGGATATGACCCGATTCTGATAACTAAAATCTTTTGCCTGTAAATACACAGGATAGGGGTCAATTAACAATAAAAGAAACCAGACTTTCAAATTGAAAAAACCCCGGAATGATACTAAGGACGGCATTTGTTCCCTCTTGGAACGCCGAACATACCGCGGTGTGTGCAGCTGAATATACAATGGCGTCTTATTTTGTTTACAAGCGACAGATTCCTTTATTTTTATATCGCTGCATTTGTGATCAAAATAAAAACATGCGCGGGGTTTAGAGTGAGGCAATAGATTATAAATTTAGCCTGACGGTAGTGAAGTAAGAGAAAGAACTCAAGAAAAGATGAAAACACAGGCACTGAAAATGTGTGAGATGTCATGGGACATCGTCTGCTTGTGCAAATCATGTCCATACTGTGATCTCACACATCTCAGCAGCGTTCGGAGAGCTCTTCAGGTATATGCCGGGGCTGTATTTAAGCGTTTTGTAATTTATAATAATCATTACTTCGAATGTTTCCAAGCATTGAATTTTGATAACCTTGTCGAATCAAAGTTTCAACTTTGCAATAATGAACATAAAATTAGCTATTAAATTCAATGAATATCTACTTTAATGAGTATTTTACATTGAATGGAACGTCTCAACTCAATAAGCATGGCTGAAATTTGTAAAATTTGTTTTTACAAAGAAGATTCGGGTGAATAGCAGTGCTTATTCAAACAAATATTCGCATCAATTTGAATCACAATCATTATTTGTCACCTAATCCCTTTTAATGACCTTGTTTTCTTTCTCGTTTGCAAGGGGAGAAGAAGATATGTCACGTTAAAGACATCATAAAGATCAGTGTTGTATGCGTATATATTATATACACAGGCCAGTAACAGCTATGTAGCTTGTAAATTTGTAAGAGGGAAAATGCTGATTGAAATGATAATGATGAAATAGCAAATAATTGAGGAGTATCATAGGTACCAATTCAATGGATATTTGTATAAAAAAGAGCCCCCGTCAGTACTAAAAGAGCCCCCGTGAGAAAGCTCACGGGGGCTCTTTTTGGGGGGGAAGAGCCCCCGTGGACAAAAAATTAATTTGAGCCCTGGTCTACCCACATGTCTTAGGTATTAAAATAGTATAGAGAAGTATCTGTTTTTAATAAGACTTGCTTTTAGAATATCTTAAAACATGATGAGGGAATTTTTTTAAAACATGTTGTTGTACATTCTTCAAATCACACAATATAGTGCAGTAGACTTTTTTCTTCTTCAAAGAACAAGCGTGTTTCTCATGCGAAACTTGTCCGTCTAAAGAAAGAAATTCACTGTCCTCCAGAATCGGGTGTATTCCTATATTTGCGCTAACCTGTATCGTTCATGAGGGTGTGATCAGTAAGTGGTCCAGTGTCATTAGTGGGCGTTTCACCAGAATGTCTCGTCCAGTCGAAGTCGTCTTCGAGATCCTCTTGGTAAAAGTAACACAGATCACCCATCTCACTGCTCTCAAAGTCACAGAGGTTGGGGATTGCTGGGAATGAATTGTTTAAGCCATGATGCACATAGTATTCAGTGTCCATGTGTATTGCATCATAATTCGCTGACACCTGATTTGATTCTCTTATCAAATAATATTTGCACAGGTCTCTCATGCAGGAAACCCGTTGTCCCATCATAAATTACTCCACCTTGCATTTATATCTCGATGGTGAGGACAATTTTTTTATGATGAGAATTCCTGATGGGGTATTGTCAAGATGTTTACGAAAAATATATTGTTCCTCATGATCAGTACGTTGTTTACTACGATATATACAATGTTTACTACGATGCGTACGATATTACTTACGATGGGTAGCGCCATGATTTCTCACCTGTTTCGCAATTATATTGAGAATTCGATTCGCGTTTACAGGTACCTCCATTGAGACAGGGATTACTTCCGCATACGTCGATAGCTGTTGATTTGAATGAAGTGATACAACCAATAACATTATAGGTTTAGGGTTTGCAATTGGGTCTTTAGTTAGATTTAGGTCCGGGGTTGAAGTTAAAATTGGGTTAGTCTACGAAACTGGTCACGGAGCAATTAAAGCCGGATAATGTGTCGTACAATCTACTGCTTATTGAACAGCATGGTGAATTAAATGTCTGATAACTCGGTCACTCCGTCTACCAGACTCCAAACCAACTCAAACTAAATTTCGGTCTATCGCGTGATGGGGATCCCTGTTTCTGCGACTTAACATTAAACTTGAAATTGGCAAAGATTGTCTTTTAAATTAATCTAATGTTTAATAAAATGTCATTACTTATATATTAACGATTGAGTGTGCCAAAGATTTCATCGAATATCAAGCAAGAACAACGTAATTTTTACAAGAAAAGGTAGCCGTGTCATTTTCACATTGCGAATGCTAAGGTTTCCCATCTCTGCGCATACATTGACCTTACACACAGCTCGGGATTTTTATATGAAAAATGGCATTTCGAGGCAATAATTTTTTTTATACTGAAATACGGTTCTTCTATTGTGTTGGCTCAGTCTGTAGAGCATCCACCTCACAACCGGTCGTGGTGCCCCATAAATATAAGAAATGGTAATATTTATGGATATTTCAGCCCATTTATAAACCGATTTTGATTAAAAAAAGTTGGTTTTGTCATTTAATTGTAGGTTGTTTTCTTCAAATTTGACACTCAGTTTTTCATTATGTCACAAACAGATTTTTTTGGTGTAGCGCCCTCTTCCAAAAATTCATGAACCCCGGCCGCGTCATACCAAAAGACGTTAAAAGACGGGAGTTGCTGCTACCTTGTTTGGCGTTCAACAATAAGGGATAGAGCAACGTCGATCTGGCGCTGCTCAGTGGCTACCGGGCTCACGATCAATTGGACATAAGGAATTTCCATTTTCGGTTTAATGAAATTTGGGGTGGACTTTAACAGATTATCATTATTATTATTATTATTATTAATCATTTCGCATGAAAACGTATCGTTTTTATAGAGATGAACATTTGTGTTCGTTGCATATTTTGCTTTATCAGAATCCCGATTACGCGTATGTGCAGACCGGGGCGCTGTGCAGACTAAGGCACTCTAGCCCATAGCTACTTGAGAGAGAAAGTTACTTCATTAGAAGTTGCTTTTGATTGGTCAGGTATTTCATGAAGCTCCAAGTAGTTCCCTCTCATAGAGATTGTACGTGGGAGGATACTATTTGAAGCGATATAATTTAACCTATGACCGATCTCGCGTACGTTTAGATGCCCGTTTTACAACCACTCTTTCAACATGTTCAATACGCTATGCTTTAGCCATATTTCTTTCCGTTTGTGTGCACTGTCGATGTGGAGTCGGTCTCGTACGTGTGACCGAGGTATAAAAGCTACACTCTGCATTATTTGATTATAGTGGGAACAATGATGTAATTTGAAAACACATCAGTACATTTATTTCCTTTGGGGCATTGCTATTATTGCGACTGTCCACGTGTGGATATATAAGATTGGAAACAAAGGTCTCAAGTTATTTGTTATCTTAATTAAAAATCAACCTCGTCTTCAAAATGATTCAGAGTGAGCGCCAAATCTACGTCACCAAAATCTCACCCGACCCATTCCTGCCTGTTCAGTGTAATATTTTACATTGTTCAGTCTGGTGTCGGTGTCATTGGTGGAAATGGGGTAGGGTTTTACGATTATTTTGTTATCATAACAGAGAGAAAAACACAAACAAACATACAAGCAAAGATACAAACAAACGCACAGTGGTATTTCTTTTTCACTACTCACCAAAGCAACCTTCACTTAGGGAAATGTCGTCGATTGCAATATCACCCAAATCCCCTTGGCCACGTCTTCCAAGGAATGAAATCTAGCACAACAGAAACAAAAAGCCCAAAATAAAGTATCTAAAAAATCTAAAGTATTTCACTTGTAATTATATAGTTTTAATTTGTAAATTTGTCTATGTATAATTCCACCTTTTATTTTGTCTTTTATTTTTGTCTTACAACAGAAACAAAAAGCCCAAAATAATGATGGTAGAAACAACAACAAAACAAGAGCATGACGGTGTCCCGACATTTCGTTGCTCCTGTGACAATGGCTGCGGGCATCATTTCGGTAAAAAGTTAGGGTTATAGTGTTGGGTGCAGGGTTGAAATTACGAATTCGGTAAGTGTAGTAGTTGTGGTAGAGCAATTGTCGCAAGAACAGGTGTTGTACAACAGAGATGGCACACGTACATTTCACTTGACTCATTTGGAAACGTTTCGTGTCATAATGGTTCGATGAATCGGTGTTTTTTTTTAAGAGTTCGAGGGTAAAGATATCCATCATGCTAGACTAAAGACTTTCACTTAAAACCACTAGATTCTAAAGTATTTCACTTGTAATTATATAGTTTTAATTTGTAAATTTATCTATGTATAATTCCACCTTTTATTTTGTCTTACATGTGTATTTCTGTTCGTATATTCATATTACCATGCTAATTAGGAAAGTTTTCTTCTTATAATTTGTGTATGTTACTTACGTAAATAAAACGCTATATAGATGTAATTTTTGTATTTCATTATTGTTATCATCGTTTTAATTTTCATTATTATTATCAATACTATTGTTATTACGATCATTATGTTTATCATTATCTTTATGACAATAATAATAATTATTATTATCATTATAATTATCAATTTTTCTATCTATTTCCCGTCGATATTGTGGTGTTGACCGAACAGATCACGGGATTCAGCGCGGTCAATCTGTTAAAGTGACTTTCTAACATTGTTTAGATGAGAGAAAATGGTGCTAAGGTAGTGACCCCAACGCTAGATGTACGATTAAAGATAATCTGAAAGTTTGAGTGAAAACAGACCATTATTAGTGATACAAATTAGGAAAAACTGATCTGATCAATTCCTTAATTCTCCCAAATATATTATGACAATTTGATTACATTTTAGGTGAATGAAAATCGTCACAAAGCAATGAATTGAATCTTTATACCATTCCAGTGTTGAACGTGACCAATTTTTTAAAGCCTGTTTCATGTCTTATTTTCATGGAAAAACAGTTGGGAAAATTCAAAATTGGTTGAAAAAATTGTGTCTCACAGTAATGCCTTCAAAGAAAACCATAAATATCTTTGTGGTTTAAGAATTTTTCCAGGAATTTGTGCATGTTAGAGGATTAGTACAGTAGAAGGAATATGATAAGTGACATTTGCTACAAAAATTAGGCAGTTTTTTCATCAAACTTTAACAATGTAACCGAGTCACTTCAAAGGGATAGTTGAGTTCTTGTTTAAGACCGCAAATTGCTTCAAAGTGCATGGTCATTGCTCTTATTCTTATTTATGACATTTCTAGTGCCCTTTTAGGACCTAAAATTGATATGAAGGTAATTTAGATTAAGTAAGATCAACCGAAACCACCTCCACTTTAAAAAATATATACGATGACCGTTTATTAATTAATAACAACAATACACGAGCAGGCTGGTTCTGTTTATAACCAACACGAAAAGGCCAACAAAAAGCCAACATTGGCATTGGTTGGAATCAAACGTAAAAGGCGCTATTTCGTTTTTTCAACTGCTGGTTCAAAATATTTGTGGTGCCCCACCAATATAAGAAATGGTTATATTTTTGGATATTTCAGCCCATTTATGAACCGATTTTGATTAAACAAAGATGGTTTTGTCATTTAATTGTATGGTTTTTTTTTTAATTTGACACTCAGTTTTTCATCATGTCACAATTTTTTGTTTTTGGTAGCGCCCTCTTCAATAAAACTCATTTATCCCTTTAAATTACTGGTTTGTGCCTCATCGGCTGCAAACGTGATTCTGTTGATTTCCATATACTCTCTTTGTCCAACATAACATACATAGAGAGAGGGAGAGGGAGAGAGAGAGAGAGGTCGTAGAAGCGGTTATAACAAATCTCCCCAAAATGAGTGCTCGTGTGTGTAAAAGGGCAACGTTCATATTCTGCTAAGAGGTTTCAGCTCCCCTCCCCACCCCTCCTAATGCCGAAATGCTCGTACGCCTACGATTGCACTGCTCCATTTCCAATTTTCTTTCGGGTATATTGAAATGTACAACGAATTGCTTCCGTTTTTTAGGGGGAGGGTGGGGGGGGGGGGAAGGGTCCTCTTTTGAAATAAAAACATAACGAAATTGAAATTTAGGAGAAAATCTACTACTCGTTCGCGTTGTTTACTCTCTGGTTCAGTTACGTACATGATTCATTGTTTGCTCCTGGCGCCATCATACCTAGATACAGCATTATAAATAAATAAACAGACAAACAACAGGTGAAGTACTCACGGTGTAATATCCAAAGTAATCGAACATGCGACTGTAGTGCTTCCACTCGTTGACGTGGATCCCGCTAGGATGTACAATCCAGGTTGTATGTGTACCTCCATCAGTAATTGCAAAAACCAATAGGAGCTCACCAACATGGTCCCCAAAAGCGTGGTAGTAGAAGTTGACATAACAAGGTGTTCTTTCCTTGAAGAACTCGACAGATTTCAAGATAGCAGTATCTCTAAATCGTTGGCCCGTCGTTTCGATATACATATAGTGCCCTAATAAGGAAACACAGTTATTGCAAATAATTGTTATAATATTTTATTCAAATATCTGTTTAATCATGTCTTGCACTTGCCAAGCTATATCATGATCATGACTATTGTAGTAGCACCACTAATGACTATCATAATACAAATGGTGACTAAATACACTTTCAGAGACCTCACAGATATGACTTGTAAAACAAACCATAAATAATCATATTACAAATACGAAAGCTCTCTTATAAAACCTAAAGATTCGTAAACTGAATCTGTGATAACTGTAATTTTCGTTCAAAAGAAACACTAGTAGAGTCTACCCACATGTCTTATGGCCCGGTCCCACTGGCCGATGGACACAAAACGTATGCATAAAGGACACAGCGGACGAGCACAATTTCGGGGATGGCTCCATCCGTTTTCATCCGCTCCAGAAATGGACAAAATTTGCGAAAATTTGCGAAAACAGAACGGAAAATAACGGACGTGGGTAGGATGTAGCGGGGATGTTAAACGGATGTTCATCGGAAGCCTAGCGGATGAAAGCGGATGGAAGTGGATGACAGTTTTGAATATTTTATATACGAGATGCATACGCTTACATCCTTTCTATTTCCGTGCTACTAACGATGTATAGACGTTCCATGTACCTTATCTTTCCTCCCTCTTTCCGTTTTCAGCTGCAGCGGATGTGAGTTGCGAGGATGCCCAGAGGATGCAGAGAGGATACAGCGGACGTTTAACGGATGATAACGGACATAGAACGTTTGTTGCTCGTATTTGTCGCGGATTTACATCGTACACGGCGGAAGTTCATCCGTTCTAAAAGTTTTGTGCAGCTCAAAACCTTTTGCGCGGATGAAATCACAGTGGACGGATGCTCGATGGATAGAGCGTATGAAACACGTATGCAATGAGAACACAACGGATGCATTGCGTTTTCCAACGGATGGCAAGATTTGTTTTACGTTTTACATCCTCTTTGCATCCGTAAGTGCAGTGGGACCGGGCCTTTAGGTATTAAAATAGTATAGAGAAGGATCTGTTTTTAATAAGACTTGCTTTTAGAATATCTTAAAACATAATGAGGGAAATTTTTGAAACATGTTGTTGTACATTCTTCAAATCACACAATATAGTGCAGTAGACTTTTTTCTTCTTCAAAGAACAAGCGTGTTTCTCATGCGAAACTTGTCCGTCTAAAGAAGGAAATTCACTGTCCTCCAGAATCGGGTGTATTCCTATATTTGCGCTAACCTGTATCGTTCATGAGGGTGTGATCAGTAAGTGGTCCAGTGTCATTAGTGGGCGTTTCACCAGAATGTCTCGTCCAGTCGAAGTCGTCTTCGAGATCCTCTTGATAAAAGTAACACAGATCACCCATCTCACTGCTCTCAAAGTCACAGAGGTTGGAGATTTCTGGGAATGAATTGTTTAAGCCATACACATAGTATTCAGTGTCCATGTGTATTGCATCATAATTCGCTGACACCTGATTTGATTCCCTTATCAAATAATATTTGCACAGGTCTCTCATGCAGCAAACCCGTTGTGCCATCATAAATTACTCCACCTTGCATTTATATCTCGATGGTGACAATTTTATTATGATGAGAATTCCTGATGGGGTAGGTTCAGGGCACATTGTATTGTCAAGATCTTTTGGTCGAAGAAGATAAGTGCACTCTTAATGATTGACAACACCTTTTATTGGGTAGGCCTACACACCCAAATGGTGTTGAATTTCCCATAAGGACCCACTCCTATGAGCCTTTAAAGGTATTATGTCCCATTTGTAGGCAACAAGTGCTTTAGTGACTCTAATAAGCGCTATATAAAAACTGAGTATTATTATTATTATTATTAACATCAAATTCTGTAGAACTTGCAGGAATTATGAATGTGTCACATCTGTCCTATCTATGAGGTTTAAACTTAAGCAGTGTCCTAGTATTCAAACTATGCAAGGAAACCCGTTTACTATCTAGACTTCATTGTCAAACGCTATTGAGGGACTGATTGACTTCTTTTTTCTTTGGTAACAACATTCATAAAATGAGCTGTAAAGGGTGCATGAGTTATTTGTCTACATCAATAACCCACTACTTGGAATGGCCAAAATCAAACTGATTGAATCTTTGCGCAACACAAAACGTACAACCATTTGCTAGAAGTGTCTGAAAGTCAGACTATTTACTAAAAGAATTGCAATCACTAAAGTCGATTCGACAACGAACGGTTGTTATATTTTCCCACAAAAATATATCTGTACCTTTCGTTTTGAGGGAAGTTGTAAATTACACTGTCGGTCATCAAGGTGGAATGATATTTTTATACCCCAATTTATTGAATGATTTTGACAATGATTAATCCTAATAGATCTAGATAAAAGTATACATTCTCAGAATTTATTGAATAATAATTGGCGAGTGTTTGTTTTGCGTGACTGCTTAAGCATGTGTATGCTCCTATTTTTTCCCAATACATTTTCAAGATTCTTCACAAGTCTAAAAATGTGCATATTAGGAAAAAAAAACTAATTATACCATCTTGTTCCTTACGTAAATATCTACAAACATGCAAATTTTCGTTTTCATCGGACATTCGACGGCCGAGATCATGGGGGGGGGGGGGGGGGTGGCATCCCAGGCCCCCCCCCCCCCAGTGAGCGAGGTGCTCAAAATAGCCCAGTACAGTAAGGGTTAAGCCACAGTTTAAATACATGCATTTGCCAGTTTATAGTGAGAGCCACTATTCGGACCCCAGTTTTAGTTAAATTTCTACAACTTACTATTTCTAGGTGTTGTTTCAGAAGGAAGAGGGATAACATAACAGTTGTGCTCCGTAGCCCGGTATCTGTCAAGGTAGGGGAGGAGAGATAGAAAGATAAATGAACGTGCTAGGGGAAACAAGTGTGTGTGTATGTGTGTGTGTATGTATGTGTAGGTGACGGGGGAGGAGCATGGAGTTGTAATGGTTCCTGCCCAGACGTGGCTGGATGTGTTCTCAAGTACAAACAATCACAATTTGCATCCAAGGGACACCTATGAATTTTACGCTGTTGCTACTTCTTTTACTTTCACTGATACTACTACTACTACTACTACTACTACTACTACTACTTCTACTACTACTACTACTACTACTACTACTACTACTACTACTACTACTGCTATTACTACTACTACTGACACTGCAACTTCTTCTTCTACTACTACTACTACTACTACTACTACTACTACTACTACTACTACTGACTACTACTATTTATACTACTACTACCACCACCACTACTACTACTACTACTACTACTACTACTTCCAATCCTACCACTACTTCTACTACTGCTACTACTACTACGTAAATACTACTCCCGCATATGCTAACAAAATTAAATCTTTTACTTTCCTAATTCTGACCTTACTCATGATATTTTTGCTGTTACAACAACGACTCTTTCATTTTATTTGTGAGTAAAGTAGTTTTGGTTTATAGGATGGGTACTGCTACATGGAAGAATAAGTATACCAATGTATAGGCCTACGATGTTTACTTTGATGTATCATCAATAATAGTAATCTGTCAAATGACAATTGTAGTGACCATATCAATTGCAACAACAACAGCTTCTCTAAGTATGCTAGGTGCTACGATCTAAAAACCTACCGCTTCATTTCTCCGTCATCTACTTCTCCATTTATATAATGCAAGCATAATAGTCTTCATATCATCTTTTTCACGATGTTTACGAAAAATATTTGTTTCCCATGATCTGTACGATGCTTACTACGATATATAAGATATTTACTACGATGCGTACGATATTACTTACGATGGGAAGCGCCATGATTTCTCACCTGTTTCGCAATTCTGACCTGTCCAGCGGAATTCGCAACTGCAGTTATATTGAGAATTCGATTCCCATTTACAGGTACCTCCATTGAGACAAGGATTACTCCCGCATACGTCGGTAGCTGTTGATTTGAATGAAGGTAACACAAATAAACATATACGAAAATAAGTGATACAATCCAACAACAACAAGCACAAGATTTGTGTTCAGCGATAACGTATTGTTAACTACTGGTCGGTGCCCCGGCATAATGCTCCAGGAACGTATTCTCCGGGCATTATTTCATCAAACATATAGCATTAAAGGGTTAGGGTTTGCAATTTGGTCTTTAGTTAGATTTGGGAATGCACTTAGGGCTTGGTATAGTGTTAGGTCCGGGGTTGAAGTTAAAATTGGGTTAGTCTTCGAAACTGGTCGCGGAGCAATTAAAGCCGGATAAAGTGTCGTACAATATCCTGCTTATTGAACAGCATTGTGAATTAAATTTCTGATAACTTGGTCACTCCGTCAACCAGACTCCAAACCAACTCAAACTGATTCTCGGCCTATGATGGGGAGCCCTGTGTCTGCGACTTAACATTAAACTTGAAATTGGCAAAGATTGTCTTTTAAATTAATCTAATGTTTAATAAAATGTCATTACTTATATATTGACGATTGAGTGTGCCAAAGATTTCATCGAATATCAAGCAAGAACAACGTAATCTTTACAAGAAAAGGTAGGCGTGTCACTTTCACATTGCGAAAGCAAAGGCTTCCCATCTATGTACATACATTGACCTTACACACAGTTCGGGATTTTTTATATGAAAAATGGCACTTCGAGGTAATTAAACAAAACAACTGAAATACGGCTCTTCTAAATAGTGTTTAATCATTTCGCTTGAAAACGTATCGCTATGCATTCATGAATTGGCACCATTTTATCTGCAAGAATTAATCCAGGAATACAAACCCTCACGCAATTTACGGTCATCTTCACAATTAAACCTCGTGTCTACTTATGTGTCAACTCTTTCTTATGGTAATCGCTCTTTTTGCAAAGCTTCTGCTGAAATTTGGAACAGACTACCTTTAAATGTCAAAAACTGTGAAACTGTTAACCTATTCAAAACTAGTCTTAAGACACGTTTATTCAAAATTGCGTTCGATGATTAATTTACTCTGTTCCCTTTGAAGTTTATTCCATATGTATTGTAATGTGTTGGTTTATTTGCACTTTTTTGTTTTGTGTAATATGTAATTGTTTATCAGTCTATTTTGTGTGCTATAGTGCTTAGAGACTTCGGTGGTAAGTGCTTTATAAGTAACGTTATTAGTATTATTATTATTATAATAGAGATGAAAATTTGTGTTCGTTGCATATTTTGCTTTATCAGAATCCCGATTACGCGTATGCGCAGACCGGGGCACTGTGCAGACTTGGGCACTCTAGCCCATAGCTACTTGAGAGAGAAAGTTACTTCACTAGAAGTTGCTTGTGATTAGTCAGGTTTTTCATGAAGCTCCAAAGTAGTTGGGAGGATACTATTTGAAGCGATATGATTTAACCTATGACCGATCTCGCGTACGTTTAGATGCCCGTTTTACAACCACTCTTTCAACATGTTCAATACGCTATACTTTAGCCATATTTCTTTCTGTTTGTGTGCATTGTCGATGTGGAGTCGGTCTCGTACGTGTGACCGAGGTATAAAAGCTACACTATGAATTAATCATCTGATTATAGTGGGAACAATGATGTAATTTGAAAACACATCAGTACATTTATTTCCTTTGGGGCTTTGCTATTATTGCGACTTTCAAAATGGTTCAGGGTGAACGCAAAACCCACGTCACCAAAATCTCACCCGACCCATTCCTGCCTGTTCAGTGTAATATTTGATATTGTTCAGTCTGGTGTCGGTGTCATTGGTGAAAATGGGGTAGGGTATTACGATATGTAAAAAAAATCATAACAGAGAGAAAAATACAAACAAACATACAAGCAAAGATACAAACAAACGCACAGTGGCATTTCTTTTCCACTACTCACCAAAACAACCTTCACTTAGGGAAATGTCGTCGATTGCAATATCACCCAAATCCCCTTTGATACCCGTTTCAGCTTTGCCACGTCTTCCATAGAATGAAACCTAGCACAACAGAAACAAAAAGCCCAAAATAATGATGGTAGAAACAACAACAAAACAAGAGCATGACGGTGTCCCGACATTTCATTGCTCCTGTGACAATGGCTCCGGGCATCATTTCGGTACAAAGTTAGGGTTATGGTTAGGTATCATAGTGTTGGGTGCAGGCTTGAAATTAAGAATTCGGTAAGTGTAGTAGTTGTGGCAGAGCAATTGTCGCAAGAACAGGTGCTGTACAACAGAGATGGCACACGTACATTTCACTTGACTCATTTGGAAACGTTTGGTGTCATAATGGTTCGATGAATCGGTGTTTTTTTTAGAGTTCGAGGATAAAGATATCCATCAGGCTAGACTAAAGACTTTCGCTTAAAACCACTAGATTCTAAAGTATTTCACTTGTAATTATATAGTTTTAATTTGTAAATTTGTCGATGTATAATTCCACCTTTTATTTGTCTTACATGTGTATTTCTGTTTGTATATTCATATTACCATGTTAATTAGGAAAGTTTTTTTCTTATAATTTGTGTATGTTACTTAAATAAAACGCTCTATAGATGTAATTTTTGTATTTCATTATTGTTATCATCGTTATGATTTTCATTATTATTATCAATACTATTGTTATTATGATCATTATGTTTATCATTATCTTAATTTTTTCTCCATACTTTTTCCTCCACAGGGATTTTACTGATTTTCATTTGAAACAAATTAACAAACATATATTCAAAGTAATTTACATTTATAACATAAATAAAATTGGCTTCTCAAGATACAAGTCTTGTTGAACTGTTGAGTTAACAGAAAACTAACAAATCAATAATTCATTTCTGATATTCATGGAAAGAAAAAAAAATACAGAAAAGATATCATTTTAAGTAATCAAATTCCTGAATTGAAACCATTTTCTTGTGAATTTATTATTTCTACAATTCGAATTTGCAATATACTTTTCGTTTTTGAAGTAATTTATAATCGAAACTCTAATATTATCAAAGTCGGGCAATTGTTTCTTTATTTTGCAAGTATACATCATCTGCTGCACCACAATCAGTATACAACTCAATGCATAATTATTTGAACCTCTAAACCAAATAATTTATCTTGTAATGAAAGTGTTAATTTATTTCCGGTTCCAGTATAAATCCAGTGCCCTAACCTATCCCAAATATGTTTAACATCCGTACAATCACATAGCAGATGTATAACTGTTTCAATCTGTTCATTACAAAATGTATATTCTTTTCTTGGGACTAAATTCATTTTAAACAGTAGATCGTACACCACGTTCAATAAAGATATGGGTCTCCAATTTTTCAAATAATGTCTATCTTTTTTTCCTTTGGGAATTAAAGAGATGACTCCTAACTTCTGTATATAGGACATTCCGGATGAATATGCAGAGTTCAAATATCTCACTAAAAATATATGTTATTCTTTCCAAAAATGTTTGAAAAATTCGACGGTGTATCCATCTAGACCAGGTGATTTATTATTTTTCATATTTATAAGTGCTTGATGAACTTCATCAATGGAGAGTTCTCCTTCGAGCTTCTGTGGCATTGAAGTGGTTAATTTACTTATATCTGGATCATTTAATATTGTATTTAAGTCTACATCAACAACATGATTATTTTCATAATGGCAATAATACTTGTTTGTATTACCATTATAATTATCATTATATCAATCTTTTTTCCGTCGATGTTGTGGTGTTGACCGAACAGATCACGGGATTCAACACGGTCAATCTGTTAAAGTGACTTTGTAACATTGTTCAGATGAGAGAAAATGGTGCTAAGGTAGTGACCCCAATGCTAGATGTACAATTAAAGAGAAGGTTCATTGGTTAAAAAAACTAACTAAAAAAAAGCCAATGCTTGGACAAATTCGAAGTAATGATTATTAACATTTACAAAACGCTTAGATACAGCCCCGACATAGCACCTGAAAAAGCTCCCCGGTCGCTGCTGAGATATGACGTCACATGTTGAACATGATGTGCTTAAGCAGACGATGTCCCACACAATTTCAGTGCCTGTTTTGTCATCTTTTCTTCAGTTATTTCTCTTACTTCAATACCCTCATGCGAAATTTGTAATCTATTGCCTCACTTTAAACCCCGTGCATGGTATTATTTTGATGAAAAATGCAAGGATAAAAACAAAAAGGAATCCGTCGCTTGTAAACAAAATAAGACGCCATTGTATTTTCAGCTTCATACACCGCGGCATGTTCGGCGTTTCAAGAGGGAAAAATGACGTCGATGCTATCATTCCAGAGGTTTTTTAATTTGAAAGTGTGGTTTCTTTGATTGTTCATTAGCCCCTATCCTGTGTATTTGCAGACAAAATAATTTAGTTATCAGAATGGGGGTCATATCCCTTTTTGAATGGTGTAAAATTCCATCACATTTATGTACACTAAACTCATTATAATTTGAGAAATAAAAGCATAGCAATTATGTTCATTCTTTATGGGGTGTCGTCTGCTTGGGCCGGGTTGGTTCATATTGTAACGGCATTAAAACATCGTTATTTTTCCGGCGAATCTCCCGCATATCCCACATGCTATGGAGGTTGTTTTATTTGTATTTTTTATAAATCACCCGATATGTAGTTGACCTAAGACTTGCATGATGGCCATCTGTTAGCTTACCAGTTTCTAGTAATACGCTATTTGCCATATTTGTGATTTTCTATGAACCCGCACCTTAAAGATAATCTGAAAGTTTGAGTGAAAACAGACCATTATTAATGATACAAATTGGGAAAACTGATCTGATCAATTCCTTAATTCTTCCAACTATATTATTACAATTTGATTACATTTTAGATGAATGAAATCGTCACAAAGCAATGAATTGGACCGATTTTTTAAAGCCTGTTTCATGTCTTATTTTCATGGAAAAACGGTTGTGAAAATTAAAAAATGGTTTGAAAAATTGACTGTTAGAGGGTGTCTGACAGTAATGCCTTCAAAGAAAACCATAAATATCTTTGTGGTTTGAGAATTTTTCCAGGAATGTTTGCATGTTAGAGGGTTAGTGCAGTAGAAGGAATATGATAAGTAACATTTGCTACAAAAATTAGGCAGTTTTTTCATCAACCTTCAATAATGTAACCGAGTCACTTCAAAGGGATAGTTGAGTTCTTGTTTAAGACCGCAAATTGCTTCAAAGTGCATGGTCATTGCTCTTATTCTTATTTATGACAATTCTAGTGCCCTTTTAGGACCTAACATTGATATGAAGGTAATTTAGATTAAATAAGATCAACCGAAACCACCTTCACTTTAAAAAATATATACGGTGAACGTTTATTAATTAATAACAACAATACACGAGCAGGCTGGTTCTGTTTATAACCAACACGAAAAGGCCAACAAAAAGCCAACATTGGCATTGGCTGGAAACAAACGTAAAAGGCGCTATTTCGTTTTTCCAACGGCTGGTTCAAAATATTTGTGGTGCCCCACCAATATAAGAAATGGTTATATTTTTGGATATTTCAGCCCATTTATGAACCGATTTTGTTTAAACAAAGATGGTTTTGTCATTTAATTGTATGTTTTTTTTTAAAATTTGACACTCAGTTTTTCATCATGGCACACAAATATTTTTTTGGGTAGCGCCCTCTTCGACAAAACTCATTTATCCCTTTAAATTACTGGTTTGTGCCCCATCGACTGCAAACTTGATTCTGTTGATTTGCATATACTCTCTTTGTCCAACATAACATACATAACGAGAGGGAGAGAGAGAGAGAGAGAGGTCGTAGAGGTTGTGTACAACAAATCTCCCCGAAATGAGTGCTCCTGTGTGTAAAAGGGCAACGTTCATATTCTGCTAAGAGGTCTCAGCTCCACTCCCCGCCCCTCCTAAAGACGAAATGCTTCTTTCGGGTATATTGAAATGTACATGGAATTGCTTCCGTTATTGTAAGGGGGAGGGGGGGGGTCCCCTTTTGAAATAAAAACATAATGAAATCGAAATTTAGGAGAAAATCTATTACTCGTTCGCGTTGTTTACTCTCTGGTTCATTTACGTTCACGATTTCATTGTTTGCTCCGGGCGCCATCATACCTAGATACAGCATTATAAATAAATAAACAGACAAACAACAGGTGAAGTACTCACGGTGTAATATCCAAAGTAATCGAACATGCGACTGTAGTGGATCCACTCGTTGACGTGGATCCCGCTAGGATTTACAATCCCGATATCATGTGTAAGTTCATCAGAAGCAAAAATTAATCGGAGGTTACCAACATGGTCCCCAAAAGCGTGGTAGTAGAAGTCGACGTTACAAGGTGTTCTTTCCTTGAAGAATTCGACAGATTTCAAGATAGCATCATCTCGTAATTGTTGGCCCGTCGTTTCGATATACATATAGTGCCCTAATAAGGAGACACAGTTATTACAAATAATTGTTATAATATTTTATTCAAATATCTGTATAATCAGCTATATCATGATCATGACTATTGTAGTAGCACCACTAATGACTATCATAATATAAATAGTGACTAAAAACACCTTCAGAGACTTCACAGATATGACTTGTAAAACAAACCATAAATAATCATATTATAAATACGAAAGCTCTCTTTTTAATATAACACCTACAGATTCGTAAACTGAATCTGTGATAACTGTAATTTTCGTTCAAAAGAAACACTAGTAGAGTCTACCCACGTGTCTTAGGTATTAAAATAGTATAGAGAAGTATCTGTTTTTAATAAGACTTTTTTTTAGAATATCTTTAAACATGATGAAGGAAAATTTTGAAACATGTACATTCTTCAAATCACACAATATACTGCTGTAGACTTTTTTTCTTCAAAAAACAAGCGTGTTTACTCTTGCGAAACTTGTCCGTCTAAAGGCCCGGTCACACAGAGAGGACGCATGGGGAACGCACGGCCAGCGCATGGGAAATTTGCAATTTTGGCCAGTGCGTTGTCGTGCGCCCAACTTTTGTCGAAGCTACAGCGAGCTGACACCAAATGCATAGCGTGTTGCTAGCGCGCTGAGCGCATACAGGGCGCATACAGTGCGCATACAGACCGTACACAGAGCGCACATGATATCAACTTCCACGAATGCACAGCGTGTTGCTAGCGCGCTGGACGAATGGTCCACGCTTGCACCGCGTTCTACGACGCACGGCTAGCGCATTGGAAATCGGAAAAGGCCGTGTGCCTAACTTTTGTTATGATTTTGGAAAAGCTAGCGAGCTGACAAAAAATGCACAGCGTGTAGCTAGCGCGCTGTGCGTATACAGGGCGTGTGCTCCGCGTATGTCTGGCGCTGGTCTAGCGCGCTCCACGCATGTCTGGCGTGTCTTTGGCGTGTACATTCATGCGTCGAGCTCCGCGCACACTTTTGAGCATGCTAAAAAAAAAACGACGCACACAGCGAATGACGACGAATGCATAGCGCTGGTCCAGCGTTGGTCCAGCGCGCTCGACGAACGAGTAACGAATGATGACGCACGCCTAGCGAACGACAACGCACTGGCCCAAATTGCAAATTTCCAATGCGCTGGCCGTGCGTCCCCCATGCGTCCCCTCTGTGTGACCGGGCCTTTAAGAAGGAAATTCACTGTCTTCCAGAATCGGGTGTATTCCTATATTTGCGCTAACCTGTATCGTTCATGAGGGTGTGATCAGTAAGTGGTCCAGTGTCATTAGTGGGCGTTTCACCAGAATGTCTCGTCCAGTCGAAGTCGTCTCTGAGGTCCTCTTGGTAAAAGTAACACAGATCACCCATCTCACTGCTCTCAAAGTCACAGACGTTGGGGATTTCTGGGAATGAATTGTTAAAGCCATACACATAGTATCCAGTGTCCATGTGTATTATCAATAATAATAATAATGGTGGCTTCTTATATAGCGCACATGTCCGTCACGTTGTGACGCTCCTGGCGCTGCCCTGATTATTACCCTGGCTTTAGCAAGGCAGCAACTGCGGCGCTCTAGCATTTCAAGGAATTGATTCCTGCCAGGTACCCATTTACATCACCTGGGTTGAGTGTGGCAAATGTAGATCAATGTCTTGCCAAAGGACATTGGTGCATCATAATTCGCTGACACATGATTTGATTCTATTTGCACAGGTCTATCATGCAGCCATGGACCTACTACGAAGGTACATGATGCAGCAAACCCGTTGTGCCATCACAAATTACTCCACCTTGTATTTATATCTCGACCGTGAGGACAATTTTATTATGATGAGATTTCCTGAAGGGGTATGTTCAGGGCACATTGTATTGTCAAGATCTTTTGGTCGAAGAAGTTAATACTCTTTTCACACTTGTTTTGCTAATTCACCCCGTACTTTGCTTAGCCCCGTACTATCCTTAACACCGGACTATCTTTTTTTTAGCTTTTCTCAGTGCATGCAATTCGTTAGCCCCGTACTAGCCATAGCGTAAACATTCATTAATTCGCCCCACTGCGTAGTCCCGGACTAGTTTTCATTTCTGTTCTCATTCATTTGCTTGGCACCGCAATTGCGGAGTTAGCACCACAAATGCGGGGTTAGCCCTGCTATTTTGCAGGGCCAGCTAACCCCGTACTATAGGTGGGGCTAGCCCACTTTGGTAAATACGTGTCTGAACAGAAAGTGGAATAAGCTTAACCCCGGACTATAAGTGGGGCTAAGATCCCCCTCTAACCCCACCTATAGTCCGGGGTTAAGCAAATTTTGGCCAGTGTGAAAAGAAGGTGGAATAAGCTTAACCCCGGAATATAGGTAGGGCTACCCCCCCCCCTTTAACCCCACCTATAGTACGGGGTTAAGCAAAATTTTGCCAGTGATTGACAACACCTTTTATTGGCTACACACCCAAATAGTGTTGAATTTCCCATGACGACCCACTCCTATGAGCCTTTAAAGGTATTATGTCCCATGCGTAGGCAACAAGTGCTTAGTGATTCTAATAAGCGCTATATAAAAACTGAGTATTATTATTATTATTATTATTATTATTAACATCAAATTCTGTAGAACTTGCAGGAATTATTGAATGTGTCACATATGTCCTATCTATGGTTTAAACGTTAGCAGTGTCCTAGTATTCAAATTATGCAAGGAAACCCGATTACTTTCTAGACTTCATTGTCAAACACTATTGAGGGACTGATTGATTTCTTTTTTTTCTTTGGTAAAAACATTCATAACATGAGCTGTAAAGGGTGCATGAGTATTTTCTCTACATCAATAACACACTACTTGTAATGGCCAAAATCAAACTGATTGAATGTTTGCGCAACACAAAACGTACAACCATTCGCTACAAGGGTCTGAAAATCAGACTATTTACTAAATGAATTGCAATCACTAAAGTCGATTCGACAATTAGCGGTTGCTATATTTTCCCACAAAAATATATTTGTAAAGACCTTTCGTTTTGAGTGAAGTTCTAAATTACACTGTCGGTCATAAAGGTGGAATAATATTTTTATACCCCAATTCATGGAATGATTTTGGCAATGATTTATTCCTAATAGATCTAGATAATAGTATACATTCTCAGATTTTATTGAATGATAATTGGCGAGTGTTTGTTTTGCGTGACTGCTAAATCATGTGTATGCTACTATGATTCAAAGCTAGGGGACATACGTCCTCAAGTCATAACTGACAGAAATGAGGATTAATCCCTCACAAAAGGGCATTAATATAGCTGACCGACACGGTTTTGATCCTGGAGCCTCAGAGGCCATTGCTTTGCCACTGAATCATGACTGTACGCAGCGGGGGCTACGGTAGGGGGCAGCCCCCACAAATAGGAATTAACAAAGAAAATGCGATATCTTTTCAATAATTCATTGCATTTCCCCCCGGTCCTTAACAATAACAGAAAGTTCAAGGCATTTTTTTTGCAATGATTCTAGGACAAAATTGAAAATTTATACTGTTTGAAAAAAAAACTAAAATTGACACCACTAAGTCCCAAGTGTCTGGATTGGGAAAGGGGTAAATTATGTGGACTTGGGTGGGGGGGGGGGTGTAGTTTGTCCGGGTGTGGTTGTATTGTGTTTGCCCTGCGGTAGTTATCAAGGATGTTACTCGGTAAAGAGTCATCCTGGTACTCATTTTTTCTTTTCCAAACATTTTGTAGCTATAGAAATTATGTACGCATTTTGAAGGAGATGAATTATCATTGTTAAGGAAATAGGAAACAAAATATTCTGTGCATACATTCAAAGAAAGGCTAAGGGGGAAATTAGAGAAAATGAAGGAAGGTGCTTATCATAAGGCGATATATTCGAATTGTACTCGTGTATCTTCTATAAATAATATTATCATCTTTAAAATAGATAGAGAAGATAAGAATGTACACAGAATTTAAGTTTACTATCATAAACGACGTTCTCCCTGTATTTATCTTATGAATAGATTTTTAAAAGTTTTGTTGTTGTTGGTTATTGTCTCAATCAAGGAATCCGTCATTCTGGGACAATGGAATATAACCTACTGGGTTGTCTGACCATTACGTCATCAATACCGATGTCAGATCTGTTTCCTTCACCTACGACACCTTCGAATATGATCTGTAAAGAAGAAAGAAAAAAAGAGGGAAAATAAAAGTAGAATAACGAAGAACATGAAGGGACAAGCATACAATTATCTGGACAAGGAAGAGGAGGACTACGACACAAAAGAGGAGGGAGGAGATGAAATGGAAGAAGAGAGGGAAGACGCAGGGAAATAGGAGGACGGGAAAGAATTAAGGATGGAAGATTAGGAGGAGAAGGAAGACTGCGGAGGAAAAGGAGAAAGAAGGGAAGAATCAGAGGAGGGGGAGTAAAAAGAGGGGAAGGGGGAGCGAGGAGGAGAAGGAAGAGGGAAGGAGGGATGAGGAGGAGGAGGAGTGGGAAAAGGGGTCGAGGAGGGAGGACGGAGGAGCACTACGAGAATGAAGAGGATAAGAATAGACTTAAACTTGATAAATAGCTTGGTACATTATTCACCCAAACATTTAGTATCTAAAGCATTACACACCATGTACATCATAATTTAATTACAAATATAAGGTAGTTTCTTGGGACGCATGCAAAAACATGCCATCGTTAAACAGTCTAGGTTAAGAAAGAAAACAATTATCGCGGATGATCTCTGTCTGTATAATATCGGTGGAATTTAAAGAGAGAGAGAGAAAGAGAGAGAGAGAGAGTGAGAGAGAGAGAGAGAGAGAAAGAGAGAGAGAGAGAGAGAGAGAGAGAGAGAGAGTGATAGAGAGAGAGAGAGAGAGAGCGCGATATTAATAGGAAACTTCAAAAGGAAATATCAATGTGAACAATTTTTTTTCTGCAGTTATCCGTAACAAAAACTGACCTACCCGAAACGGACTAGGGGCCGTAAACATGATCTTGGCCTCTTTCCATCCTGACCCGTCCGTCTGTGATCCCGAGCGCGACCAGAAGGGAGGGTTTACCGGGACTTTCTCGCCGCCGTAGGCGATGTAGACGTTTAGTGTTCCCCAGTTTGTCCCGTCGAAGCCATCCCACATGCTGTACCAGAATGAGATCATCGTCATGTCCGTGCCAGCCTCGTTGGCCGGGGAGTCGAAGGGACTGTAGATCCTTGCTTTCTCTCCATAGTACTGCACGTTTGCCTCTGAGTAGAGGAAGTTGCCACCTAGAAGAGGAAAGGGAGGAAAGCGATGATGATGGCGACGAAGAAGATTGGAGTCATAAAAACAATACATTAATATCCTTCCATTTTTACCCTTGGCCCAAAAAATGGCGACTAATAAAACAAAACACACTACGACGATGACAACAACAACACCAAGAACAACAACAATAACAGAATAACAGAATCAATAGCAACAACAATAGCTGCAGGAACATCAAGTATACAACAATAAGAACATCATCATCATCATCATCATCACCATAAAAAACAACATGGTTGTTGAACCAAGCAGGTAAAATAGTTGGTGAAAATTTCAGTCTAGATGATACATGCTCTATCCGTGTTCTTAAGAAAGTTGAGAATATCATGAAGGACCCCCAACACCCCCTTCATCCATTTTTCTGCTGGATGAGATGAGGCAAACGACTCCAGTCTGCAAAATGCACGACAAACCGTTATTTGAATTATTTCATTCCATTTGCCATTAGAGCCTTTAACAACACACGTTAACTTAAATTGGTGTCAATCAATATAGTTCACCTGAAATGTTGACCTTAGAATTATTGGCCCGAATTCACAAAGCAAGGTTTGAGCTCAGACCAAGGTTTGAGCTCAAACCTCCTCTTGTTTCGCCAAACCTCCTTTTGTTATTTACAACCAGTTTGTAAATAACAAAAGGAGGTTTGGCGAAACAAAAGGAGGTTTGAGCTCAAACCTTGGTCTGAGCTCAAACCTTGCTTTGTGAATTCGGGCCTAAATGTCTAAAGAGCTGGGCTTTTAAATGTAATTAAACTCTGACTTTCCACACTCGTTGACATGTGCTGTGTTGTTAAGTTCGTAGTCATGTAAGCGTAAGAGTAAACAAACAAATTGCATGTAATAATATTCATATATTCATCACCAACATGTAACTTTTGTTATTATGTGCAAGGAGACGCCTCTTTTCGATGGACCAGTTTCGTATTGTGTTCGAGTTGGGTGCATGGGTCCGCGTGGGGTACCTGGATGCCTGTGGTTCCGCTCGCCTGTTAGGAGTGATTAAGTTTCGGTGGGCGGGGTGTGGGTTGCGCACCTTTGTTGTTGCTAGGCTGGGCAAACATTAAAGCTTGCCCAGCCTGGTTGCGGCTGGTGTGTGCAATTCGCGCTCTGTCTATTCGGGGTGCGGTCGCTCTTGGCAGGTGGTGGAATCGCTCGCGTTCGGCCGCCTCGCGACGACCTGTGCATTCTGTTTGGATACGTTGCGAAACTGGTCGTTTTTATCTCCTTGACATGCATTAATAAATGACTGGAAACCTGTCCTCTCTATGTGCAATATCCATGTCTTCAATATTCCTGTGTCTTCGTTTTATTATCATTAAAATGATGAGTTCCCACTGCAGGATGTATGTACGAAGAAAATAGAGCACAATTATTGAATGTAACTGTTTTTACTTGGAATAGCTCACACATCTATCAACACTTTTTAGGTAAAGCCAGTGTGTGTATGTATTATGAACTATGTGCAATTATCTCTGAATTCGGGTTTGCCCGTACTGTGGGTTGGGATTCCATCTCGATCATTCCCTTCCACCCCCTCTCTCTCTCTCTCTCTCTCTCTCTCTCTCTCTCTACTCTCTCTCTTTCTTTTCTCTTTGTTTGTCTCTCTCTCTCTTTTATTTTCTCTCTTATATCTTCCTCTTCCTCTCTCTCTATCTTCGTCTCTCGTTATTTCTCACTGTCTCTATGCCCCCCCTCTCTCTCTCTCTCCCTCTCTCTATGTCCCTCCGGCTAGGATGAGTTTCTGGGGTATGGGGGTGCAAGGGATCTGGGTATTGTGTATTAAAGCTATGTTGAAAATCTTGGGGCCTTTTTACTATGTATATTTGTGCATTGTGTCGATGTCATGTTATGTTTTTTCCAATTTCTAACCGATTTTGAATGTAATTATTTCCTATTTCAATGTCTTTTTGATGTCTTTTTATACATGATTTTAATGTAAACGCAATATGTAAAATCCCACAATGAATTTCCATGTTATTATTGGACGAAATAAAATTGAATTGAATTGAATTGAATTGAATTGGTTAGAGTGCCGTGATATTTTGGTATCCTTGCTCAATGCTAACATCCTTGCACAAGGTCTTGCCTACATTAATGTTTTCCTTCTTGACCTAGGAGTATGAAATGGGTACATGGCAATACTGAGGTAATATTAATTGCAGAGCCTGCAGGAAGAGTAGTGATGGGGCTTTCCTGAGTAAATATGATACAATTGCTATCATTAGTATTATTATGATTATCGTTCTTGTTATTATCCTTATTATTGTTATTATTATTATTATTATTATTTCTATTATAATCCTTATTATAATCATTGTTATAATTGTTATTATTATTAAAATTATTATTATTATTCCTATTATAACCCTTATTATAAGCATTGTTATTATTAGTTTTATTATTAGCATTATTATTATTAAAGACAACAATAACAAAAAACGAACGAACAAAGAATCCACAAAGAAACAAGTGCGTAAACAAGACACCGTATTGCTACTTACTGCCTGTTGTATGGTCTCCTGACGGTCCCGTGATCGGGGTCGGGGTCGGCACTTGCCTGACAGACCAATCGAAGTCGTCTTCGAAGTCGTTGGACCATCCGCATTGTTGAATCAATGTACGATTATCGTCAAAATTACAATCCTGGCAGTTTGCAAGACCTGCACATTGACAAATACGTGAATATTAATGTACCCGTTTTTTTGGCGAAAGCAGGGTTGTGTGAATATTATTTTTCTCGTGAGACGAAAGTGTTTTATATTTATAACCAATTTACTTCATGTTTTGTCAATGCAAAATGGGTCATATTTTGTAGAAGATATTCTTGAAAGTATATCAAATTAATATACAGTGCGATCCAGAAAAAGCGAAACCGAGAATTATCGATGTTATATCATAACTTAATCACAATTATAATTAAAAATCACACATATTTGTAAAGCTTAGATCCTCCTTTTTTATATGATGCAACTGATGTGATGCATATTTCATGCATGCGTTATTAAAAACAATTTGAAGGAAGGAAATCAAAAAGTCATTTGGCGGGCGGTATCTGAATTTCGAAGAAAAATCAAATTTCTAGAAAGTTCAGTTTCTGCCCTTTCATATGACACCTCAATCAAGAAAAATGAGCAAGGAATACCAAAGTTCTGTTTGTTTAAAGTGATCCTTGCATTTTCACAATTTGATTTAAAAAGTTCGTTTTCACGGGCTGCCTGCCGTAGCAACAAGCAGAATTGACAAAAGACTTAACTCCGTTTCATTGACAATTAGCCATGCATAAAGTCTTTCGTCTATGTCTGATCGCCGACGAAACGGAGTTAAGTCTTTTGTCAATTCCGTTTGTTGCTACGGCAGGCAGCCAGTGACAACGAATAAGCTAGTTCGTAATTAAGATTTGCGCATGGGCATATAAAGGTCATTCGTACCCAAATTGTTAAACCATTGAGACGAATACTCGGATCGTGCTCATGAAAGTTATGTAATCAGTATTCATTTATGCACCAACAGTACATTTATCTGATACACAGGTGGAAGTATTCTTCTCAAGAGGCAAACAAAAGGTATTCATGAAGCACCTCCATCACTTTGGCAGTGATTATTCTAAAATGCACAGGTGGGAAGTATCAATCGTGTCTTCCCGGTCTCACCGCCAGAATTTTGCTGGAGCGTTCCTGGAGCGGTGAAAAAAAATGCATCACCGCTCGTAACCGTTCACCACCGTTTAACAGAAGTTGGCCCCCGTTAAGTCAACGCCGTATACGCTCGGCCACCGCTGATGGTCCCTCCTACCGCTCCGAAAGTTTTGAGCTGCACAAAATATTGCGAGCGGTGAGGAGCGGGCAATTTTCCGTTCCGGCAAAGTTCACCACCGCTCCAACAACGCCCAGTAAAAATTTGGCACCGCTAGACGCAAGTTCGTGGACGCTTTGGTCCGCTAGGCCAACGCAGAAATCTTGAACGCTGGACCTCCGCTGCTTCGCCAGCTTTGCCCGGGCGGTGATTAAATGTTGCACAAACTTTGGTGGAGCGGTTGTAAGCGTTTTACGAGCGGACACGGGATTGCTGGAACGGTGTCGGGCGTTGAAGCAGCGATCCATTGCGGTGATGAACTTTGGTTTGGCGTTGGTATGGAGGTGTCGGAGCGGGACCAACGCTCGCTACCGCTCGCTACCGCTCGCTACCGTTAAACCAACGCTAAAGCAACGCCGGCTTCAGCGGTGCACCGCTAAGGCAACGCCCGTGTTTTCGATTTGTTTCCCATTTTGTGCGCGGTGACGAGCGTTGTCGAAATTCGGCCCCCTCTCCCTACCGTTCAAGGAACGCTCCAGCAAAGTTCTGGCGGTGAGACCGGGCCTTAATGGAGCTCTCACACTCTGCCGTGTCCCCGGCCGCAAAAAAAAATTCATAAAATTAATCTTTTCACCGTTTCGTTGCCATCTTCTGGCCGTTTCCATACCAGGCCCATACCGGGTCTCGAACGTGTGCACCGGGTTTGTAGCAGCCACCTACCAGTCACTTAGCGTCCCCTCACCGCTCGGAGCGTCCTGTGAGCGAGTCCCCGGACTGCTGAAGTCATGACAAGAAAAAGTAAAGCTCATCTGACGAAACCCCTCTATATATACCCAATAATTAGTGACAAACGGTGGCACACGGTGACAAAAGTAAATTTGTTGGTAATGGCACGTTCATATGACGCTACTGTGAAGGTAAGGACACGTTATGGACCCGTTATAGGACGTTATGGGAACGTCGAGGCGTTAACAGGATGTTACCCATGCGTTAGGGAGGCGGCGCCGTCAGAATCAGGCGGTACCGCTTTGGAAACACCCGTTGGCAGTCCGGTATGAACACTGTAATGAGGACGGTATGAATACGTTATGAAGACGGTGGCACGGTATCAACACGTTCATGACACGTTCACAACCCGCTTACAAGCCGTTGCAGACGGTGGATTTGTTTTTGCCCGTTCATCACCGTTCTGTAACGGGTTATGAGCGTGGTGTGAACGTGTTCATACAGTGTGACCGTTTTCATAACGTATTCATACCGTCCTCATACCGTTCAACACCGTCCTCTTGCCGCTTACTTGCGGCCGGTGCCAGGTGGCAAAAGTTTTGAACATGCCCAAAACTTTCGCCGGGTCCCACCGGGTGTAAATAAGCGCCAACGCCCTATTAACGTGTTGCCCGCTTTGATAACGAACCACCGTGTGCCCTCGCCGTTCTCCACCGTCCGCAGACATTTTCGCGCACGGTGGCACACGGTAGGCCTACACGGCAGAGTGTGAGAGTCACTTTAGATCTGTGGATATTTTGGGGTCATGCGGTCCAGAGCTATTTACGAACTCGCTTATTCGTTTAATCAAATTATGGAAATGCAAGCATCACTTTAAACAAACGAAACTTTGTTATTCCTGGCTCATTTTCCTGATTGAGGTGTCATATGAAAGAGCAGAAAATGAACTTTCTGGAAATGTTAATTTTTCTTCGAAATTCAGATACCGCCCGCCAAATGACTTTTTGGTTTCCTTCCTTCAAATTGCTTTTAATCACTCATAATTGTGTTTAAGTTATGATAAAACATCAATAATTCTCGTTTTTTTCTTCTTTCTGGGTCGCACTGTATACGGATTCCGTGGACAGTATCGTGCATTACACCTCTGGGTTAACCGAGATATCCTCATTCGGTATTTAATATCTGACCATTCCAACAATGACATTAGTGATCAGGGTTTTGAAATATGATGCATCTTTTTGTTTACATCGACGTACATTACTTCATGAAGTGACATCACTGCTAAGAACTTCCTCTTAGAAAGTTTGATGCCCGGGTTTTCTTCGGGTGGGTCGGATCACCTGTTATCTGTGCTGATGTATGACGTTCGATATTGGAATAGAAAACTTCAGATAAGAGTCAACGAGCAAACTCAACCTTTGTAATCATGTTATGCGCATGAAAGCAGAAAGAATAAGAGATAAGGAATGGAGAAATAATGACAAACATCGGACTAATGATAAGAACGTTATAAATGCTTGAAATATGAGTTCACTTCATCTTTGGAAATTCAAATCTCCAATTTGGTCAATATTCGGGACGTTCTCATGATCAACTCTCCCATGTGTTTTATACTAAAATATTATTGTTTTTAATCCTTAGCACCTTTTCCTCTTGAACACTTCACTATTTAAGTCCTCTAACAAGAAACTACGCTCATTAAACGAATACAAAAAAAAGTCCAATTTTGGGGATTTTCTTTTTTTCGAAAAAATGAGACAGGCTTATATCACAATGACATTACCGAATAAACGTGTTTGAAAGTTCAATATGTAATGCTATTACAGCTGTCAAAAATGTATTTATTTTCTCATTGCATCTTCTATTCTGTTTAAACTTTCATAAATGTTCTTTTCGATTTGTATGCTTTCTTTCAGAGCAGTTTCTTATCAAGTATGAATTTTCCCATTTAAAGCCAAGTGCGTGGTTCAAAGAACACATAATTCAATATCAAACTGGTTTTGGAAACGAATTCAGATGATACAACAGTTGGTAATTCATTTTTCTAGCTAAATGTAGTCTTTACCTAAAATATTATCATGTAGTTAAGCCTTCTCAAGAAATGAATTCCAACTACTTTTCTAACTGCACAGCTGATTTGTTAAAGCTGAATAACAAATAAGGAATAACAAAGTTCTGTTTGTTTAAATTGATGCTTGCATTTCCATAATTTGATTTAAAAAGTTTGTTTTCACGGGCTGCCTGCCGTAGCAACAAGAAGAATTGACAAAAGACTTAACTCCGTTTCATTGACAATCAGCCATGCATAAAGTCTTTCGTCTATGTCTGATCGTCAACAAAACGGAGTTAAGTCTTTTGTCAATTCCGTTTGTTGCTATGGCAGGCAGCCAGTGACAACGAATTCGTTTAATCTTTAAACTTTAAACAAACAGAACTTTGTTATTCCTGGCTCATTTTCCTGATTGAGGTGTCATATGAAAGAGCAGAAAATGAACTTTCTAGAAATGTTAATTTTTCTTCGAAATTCAGATACCGCCCGCCAAATGACTTTTTGGTTTCCTTCCTTCAAATTGCTTTTAATCACTCATAATTGTGTTTAAGTTATGATAAAACATCAATAATTCTCGTTTTTTTCTTCTTTCTGGGTCGCACTGTATACGGATTCCGTGGACAGTATCGTGCATTACACCTCTGGGTTAACCGAGATATCCTCATTCGGTATTTAATATCTGACCATTCCAACAATGACATTAGTGATCAGGGTTTTGAAATATGATGCATCTTTTTGTTTACATCGACGTACATTACTTCATGAAGTGACATCACTGCTAAGAACTTCCTCTTAGAAAGTTTGATGCCCGGGTTTTCTTCGGGTGGGTCGGATCACCTGTTATCTGTGCTGATGTATGACGTTCGATATTGGAATAGACAACTTCAGATAAGAGTCATCGAGCAAACTCAACCTTTGTAATCGTGTTATGCTCATGAAAGCAGAAAGAATAAGAGATACGGAATGGAGAAATAATGAAAAACATCGGACCAATGATAAGAACGTTATAAATGCTTGAAATATGAGTTCACTTCATCTTTGGAAATTCAAATCTCCAATTTGGTCAATATTTGGGACGTTCTCATGATCAACTCTCCCATGTGTTTTATACTAAAATATGATTGTTTTTAATCCTTAGCACCTTTTCCTCTTGAACACTTCACTATTTAAGTCATCTAACAAGAAACTACGCTCATAAGTAACGAATACAAAAAAAGTACAATTTTGGGGATTTTCTTTTGTTCGATAAAATGAGACAGGCTTATATCACAATGACATTACCGAATAAACGTGTTTGAAAGTTCAATATGTAATGCTATTACAGCTGTCAAAAATGTATTTATTTTCTCATTGCATCTCCTATTCTGTTTAAACTTTCATAAATGTTCTTTTCGATTTGTATGCTTTCTTTCAGAGCAGTTTCTTATCAAGTATGAATTTTCCCATTTAAAGCCAAGTGTGTGGTTCAAAGAACACATAATTCAATATCAAACTGGTTTTGGAAACGAATTCAGATGATACAACAATTGGTAATTCATTTTTCTAGCCAAATGTAGTCTTTACCTAAAATATTATCATGTAGTTAAGCCTTCTCAAGAAATGAATTCCAACTACTTTTAACCCATTCCAAAAAAAAAGTAGACTTTCCAAAAAAGTCTAAAAAAATAGACCGTTTCATGTAATTCTTGATGGTCTAAAATATTACTTTTTCACTCAAATAGAACCAAATTTCTTGGGTAACAGAAAATAATGGTCCTTACCTTTGTCGTTATAGAACAATTTTCTTGCAAGTATCCAGCAAAGGTTCGTCAATTGTCACACCTTGATCTGTACAAGGTTTGTCGATTGCCACACTTTATTCTTACCAACGTTCGTCGATCGCCGCACTTTACTTTGACCAAGGTTCGTCGATCGCCACACTTTATTATTACCAAGGTTCGTCGATCGCCACACTTTATTATTACCAACGTTCGTCGCTTGCCACACTTTACTCTTTCCAAGGTGTGTCGATTGCCCCACCTTGATCTGTCCAAGGTTTGTCGATTGCCACACCTTGATCTGTCCATGGTTTGTCGATCGCCACACCTTGATCTGTCAAAGGTTTGTCGATTGCCACACTTTACTCTTACTAAGGTTCGTCGATCGCCACACTTTACTCTTTCCAATGTTTGTCGATCGCCACACCATACTCTTACTAAGGTTCGTCGATCGCCACAATTTACTCTTTCCAATGTTTGTCGATCGCCACACCATACTCTTACTAAGGTTCGTCGATCGCCACAATTTACTCTTTCCAATGTTTGTCGATCGCCACACCATACTCTTACTAAGGTTCGTCGATTGCCACACTTTACTCTTTCAAAGGTTCGTCGATCTCCACACCATATTGTTACCAAGGTTCGTCGATCGCCACACTTTACTCTTTCAGAGGTATACAATTGCCATACCTTGATCTGTCTAAGGTTTGTTGAATGTCACACTTATCTCATACAGAACAATGTATATCAATCATAATCAAATCTTTGAAACAACAAAGTAGTTTTTATTCAAAATATATATATGATATTCACTTTATTATTACTCTTGCAAGTGCTGGTAATCAATTGCAGTCCATGTTCCCCTGTTCAGGACATTTTGGGGACCACTCATAAATGGGTTAATGTAACATGGATTTAAGAAAGTGAAAAATGCTTGTTATTACAGAGTGAAAGGTCTGTATTACTATTTGAATTAAATGAATACATATGGAAGACTTATGTATTTCAAAATATTATCATAGGAACATGAATATTCTAGTTATAGAAATATTTGATAAATTCAAAGATCATTTCAGTAATGCAGATATTTAAACATTATCTATATATAAAAAAAATAGAAGGAAAACAAAATTGTCATTGTTACACTCATTACAAATTACTTTGAAACAACTTTTAAACTAGCTCTGATAACAACGGTTTATATATAAACAGGGAGCCCCCCCCCCCCCAAAAAAAAAAAAACACACAACAACAACAACAACAACAACAATGCAATGGGGTACTTTCCAAAATAAAGTAACAAAATGATTGTGTCCACCGGATAGAATGTCCGTTCAGATGAGAAATGATACCAAGAACAGTAATTTTGGACGAGTAGTTTTTGTTGTAGGACGTCTTAAGTAAGACCATGTCAGGTTCCCACATTTGCCATTTTTACCAAGTCACTTCCTGATAAATCGCAGTTCCTGTCATCATATCATCGAGCAACTATGCCCATTATTGGCACACAGCTGAACAGCACACTAACAATGGCATACGTATTGCTCATTGTTCGACGCTAAGGCGCACTGACTTGGTAAAAATTGACAAAAAAAGGGAACCTGACATGGTGTCACTCTAAGAGCACTAATGCAAAACTACACGACCAAAAGGACTATTCTTGGTATCGTTTTCATTGGAAAGGGCACCCTATCTGTTGGACATATTAATTTTGTTGAAAAATCAACTGATTACATCACAAATCCATCTGTTCATTAATTTCTCTCTACTCCCTAAATCATCAATGTGTAGCATTGAAAAGATATGCCTTTACACTGATTACATTAAAGGGGTGGTATAGTTTTGGCAAGGCCGAGCTATAGTATCCAAAACATGCACAATAACATTACAAACAAATAAGTTCAACACCACCAAGCTCGAAAGGTAAAGAAAATAGTGACTTCGTAAAAGGCCCATCATTATTTTAAAAAGAGCCATTCAAACAAAAGAGGGTGCTCTCTAAAAAGCATTGGTTTCAACCATTTTTCATACAAAATTATGCATTTGATGTCTGTCATTAAAATTGTAGACATTTTCAAGTCTTACACTCAGTTTTTCATTATCTCACAACATAAAGCCTAATTTGCTTATTTGCATACATACAGAGTGTCTCTGGCTGAATTTTCTTCTTTTGTTCCAAGGAACATGTAAATTCCAATATCTTGATAAAAACACCATTGTAATAGATTTTCCATTTCCATTAAAGGGATCCGGTAACTTTGTTTTAGATTCTGAAACAAAATCCTGGAGTTAGCTCATGCTGCGATGATAATTATAAACCTTTAGGTAAGTCAGGAACCCCATGAATTTTACAAGCCGATCGCCTGTCTGATTATTAAGATATTTATGATTTGAAAATAACACTACAGTCTGTTGGGGAAAACAGGTATGGTAAAACCGGTCACTGATTTTTAAAAACTTTTTTGAGGCACTTCTTGATCATTTTGAAGCGCGATTTTTTTTAGGGCTTCAATATTACACAATATCACAGACACTGATAACACGTAGGGCCGTGCATCTCAGATTTAACATTGTTAAACGATGTCTTTGATACATTTGAATAAATTATGCAAATTAGGCCTAATTTGCATATAAACAGAGCTTAACAAAACAAATCTTTTGATCCAAAAAATATGTTCTCTTTTAAATGTGTCAATAAAGACCCCATTGTAATGGAATATCCTATTACAAAGAATAAATTTGCATAAATTATGGAAGTTAGACCTAATTTGCATAGATACAGAGTTTGGATGAATTTTTTTTCTTTTGATCCAAGGAATATGTGTCCTTAGTAATCATCGTACCTCAACATGCAACAAGTCTACTATAATTCACACATTTTGGCTTATAGCACATATATCTGGCCACTTTATGTGGGTTTGAGGAAAGGGAGTCACATATGAAATTCACTATACATTTGTTTAGCAATTTCTACTTTGTCCTTCATAAGAGGGTGTGTAAAAAATTCATCCTTTTCATGCACGTACTGTACACGAAGGGTGCAAATGATAAACTGATCCTCCACGTCCTGAACATCTGTCTTGGAAAGCCTCCGCCCTTTCAGAAATCGGACAGAGGCAATACCATTTACATTGTCCAGGTGCGAAACTTGTCCAATGGGGGAAATCTGCTGCCTGAATAAAACACAGCCACCCAGTCTCCTTGGACAACAGTTTTTCCATTCCTCAGGTGAAGCTGCAATGGAAAAAATTATTGGTTAGTAATTTTATATAAACTAGTTCAAACATGTCAAGAATGATATGCAAAATGAGATTATTCTACAAACCAAGACAATAACAATTTTTTTCCTTTCTTTCTGATGCAAGCAGGATTGGTGCTACTTTTTGTGGAACTGATTCATGAATAATTCCTATTTGGCCTGATAGTCTTCAACTTCAAACTTTTTGTACCTTTTTGGTTTCGATCATGTTACACTACATACAAGGTCATTTGCAAAATTACAATCATAACAATGGAGCACATACATCTTTAAATCATTTATAACACTTATGACACACATATAATAGGCTATTGTACATTATAGATGTTAAACACAAATATTCATGCTGAAATATGTCATGCATTAATAATAATCTATATACTTTAATTGCATTGAGTGAGCAAATATCAATACCTTAGAAGAAATATTCTCACCTTATTTATGCAGTTATCAAGGCCCAGGAAAGAAATGATGAACGAATGGTGATTATCCAGAATGATGTATCCTTTTTAAATTGTAGTCCAAGTTTAGGTGCACACCAATTCCTTTATATTGTTATGTAATGGTAGTACAAGTCTACACCCCTTGGTAATAATATGTAATATCACTCAGTATATGCCCCTATACAGATAAGACCCACCATGCGAAATACCAGACCTCCTTCCAAGACATTTGTTTAATAACTTATTCTAGCCAAATAAACCCCAAATTGTATACACTCGATAAGAGCCCCCAAACCTCCTAAACAAAAGACTTCCTGTCTTTCTCCCAGTAACCAAAACCCCCTTTGACCCTTTCCCAGAACAGATTACATGTGTTAGCTAAATGACTGTGAGAGGGAACTTGTCTTTGTCCCTTTGACACAATGTAACCTACCCTCATATCCATTTTGTATCCTTTTGTATAAATTATGAGAGGTTCTGACTTTGTAGAGAGGAGTTCAGTTTTGATCACCATTTATCAAGGCCCTCTTTCTAGCTGGCTCTCTCTTCATCTTGTGTTTTACATATGTGGAAGTTCGTATGATGTGACCGATTCGAGTCTCCAAAGTTTGGAGATAATAAATACTCTTAATATAGTCTATCCTTGCTTCTTCATATTCAAGGATCAAGGTTCAAGGTTCATTTTATTTTGAGGCCTCGAGCTCAAATTTTAATTAGGATTTCGTGACTATACTTGATATTTCTGATTTGCTTGCTTCTGCATAAATCATGTATTTTATTTATAAAAAAAGTCTCAATTAATGGAAATGCACATTCACAGTCTGCAGGTTCTTATTTCAAATTGATACATAACAATTTTGTTTTATTTAGATTTAGACAAGCTGTAAGTCTATTCTTTGGAAGAGCATATAATTTCATTCATGAATTGATTTCAAATGGTAGGTGGAAATAAGAGTGGGCTCAAAACTAACATTTCCTAAATTCCTTGACCTCTATTTATCAAACCATAGACTTACAACATATGTTTTAAGTCTATGAACAAACAAACCTACAGAAGCAAAAGTTCCCTCCTCAAAACATGGATTTATTATTGTATAACTCCAAACCCTTGACAATAAACATAACAAAGTTTATCCGTCATGACAAAAACTCGTCGTTTAAAATTCAAACCCCGATTTGACTTTCACCATTTCTACGTGTACTAGAGCTGAAATTGTGATAAGCCCTAAGTAAACACTAGCGCTGTAATCTACCCCCACCGAGACCTTGATGAGGTGATAGCGAGAGAGAGATAAGCATGATACAAGGGGAAAGGAAGGGAGAAGGGAGAAAGACACATTCGCTGCCAGAGTTAAAATTGTTGTTATATTGCCAATTATGGGTCATTTTGCTTCGTTCGAACTTTCATTTTGGTCTTCATCTAAATTATTAGTGACTTCAGGACATGAAAATATCTTAAAACAAGTAAAATACTTATTTCCTACTTCTCATTTCCTTTCAGGCAGACCCCAGTAAGAGTTTGTTTACACTAGTATTACGTAAGATGATGAAGAGTCCAGCTGCAATGCAATATCTTAATCTCTCACTCAGAGCCTCAAGGCTCTGTCCAATTGTTTAAGGAGAGAATTGAAAGTGGGGTAGTGAGACCCCATCAGATTACGTTGACTGCTGTGCTATAGTGGTGGGGTACAACGAGAGCTTTTTCGTAATGTCATAATGCCCCTGCCACAGGATTTACATACATCCACTCACTCGCAGGGAGGTGGATAGTGGAAGTATTTTCCGTAGAGCATGTAGTAAGCAGTAAGTCTACATTAAAGGCCTACTGACAGGAGTCATTCACTGCATTAAAAAACTATAAAAACTTAATCTCTGTGAATATCAATCAATCATATCATGATTGAAAATAATCATTATATTGTCAGATATAACAAGACTCTAACATGGCTACAGCAGCAGGGATTAATCATATTCATGATCTGTCTATCGATGACATGGATTTTCATTCAGGCAGTATTTATGAGTCTGACTCAGACTCAGAGTTACTACAAGATATATTGCAACTAAGTCTGCATGATGTAGACCTAGCAGAAGCACCAGTATGTATTGCTGCAAGTACTCCCAAGAAAAAGCAAAAATTTGCTCCCTCGACTTCACTCAGTCAGGACGATTTGTCTATTGATGGTATGGATATATCACAATTGAGTCTTGATGATGTATCTTCTGAAAATCATCAAGTTGGCGCTAGAAAACAACATGGCGATCTCTTCACTCATCATGTGGATGAATATTCATTCAATGAATCAGACACTGCTGATCACCAAGAATTTGTGCAACCATCATTGTGTAACGTCGGAAACACCCTTCTTGTGATTACAAAAAATTATTTGATTTGAAAGGCCTGATTTGTGATTTGACTTGTGTTAAGACTTATAATAACTTATTTCAAAACAATTTATTCACTCTAGATACCCTTAAATATGGATTATCATCATTTAATTGGGTTTATTTGCTTTGGACATTGCAACTGTTTACGGAAAATTGGTTTTAACCATAAAATAGTATTGTAATAATGTATTGCAAATTTTTTGTTTTGGTGAGTAGCTGCCATGTGATGTTAACAAAATGTTAGGATATAGATATGTCCTGCAGTTCATATATTTTCTGCTACTTTAAATTCAAAGTTGTTTCGGAAGTTACAAAATTGTTTACAGAAAATTTGAGACAACTTTTTCAAATTTTGGTACAGCTTGGCAAGAGTAGAGTGTGGCGATCGACGAACCTTGGTAAGAATAAAGTGTGGCGATCGACAAACCTTGGATAGATCAAGGTGTGGCAATCGACGAACCTTGGTCAAAGTAAAGTGCGGCGATCGACGAACCTTGGTAAGAATAAAGTGTGGCGATCGACAAACATTGGACAGATCAAGGTGTGGCAATCGACGAACCTTGGTAAGAATAAAGTGTGGCGATCGACAAACCTTGGACAGATCAAGGTGTGGCAATCGACGAACCTTGGACAGAGTAATTAAAGTGTGGCAATCGACGAACCTTGGACAGAGTAAAGTGTGGCGATCGACAAACATTGGACAGATCAAGGTGTGGCAATCGACGAACCTTGGTAAGAATAAAGTGTGGCGATCGACAAACCTTGGACAGATCAAGGTGTGGCAATCGACGAACCTTGGACAGAGTAAAGTGTGGCGATCGACAAACCTTGGACAGATCAAGGTTACGTGGCAATCGACGAACCTTGGTAAGAGTAAAGTGTGGCGATCGACGAACCTTGGTAAGAGTAGAGTGTGGCTATCGAAAAACCTTGGTCAGAATAAAGTGTGGCGATCGACAAACCTTGGACAGATCAAGGTGTGGCAATCGACGAACCTTGGTCAAAGTAAAGTGCGGCGATCGACAAACCTTGGACAGAGTTAAGTGTGGCGATCGACAAACCTTGGATAGATAAGGTGTGGCAATCGACGAACCTTGGTCAAAGTAAAGTGCGGCGATCGACGAACGTTGGTAAGAATAAAGTGTGGCAATCGACAAACCTTGTACAGATCAAAGTGTGGCAATCGACGAACCTTTGCTGGATACTTGCAAGAACATTGTTCTATAACGACAAAGGTAAGGACCATTATTTTCTGTAACCCAAGAAATTTGGTTCTATTTGAGTGAAAATGTAATATTTTAGACCATCTAGAATTGCATGAAACGGTCCATTTTTTTAGACTTTTTTGGAAAGTCTACTTTTTTTTTGGAATGGGTTTTTTCTAACTGCACAGCTGATTTGTTTAAGCTGAACTTTTGGATACTGGTGTGCAAAAACAGCAGGCTTTATTACAGAAAAGTTGGGTATACTGGCAAGGTAGTATTACATCTTAAAAGAACGTTATTAACATATTACAAACAAGTATTATATACATAATTAAATATATATTACATATGCATATGTGTCCGTGAGAGGGTGTGTGTATGTGGGTGTGTTTGTATATTTATACACACAAACGAAATTACTGTTACTACTACTACTACTACTACTACTACTACTACTACTACTACTACTAATACTACTACTACTACTTCTAATACTACTACTACTACTACTACTACTATTACTTCCGTATCAGGACAATTACCCCCTGGGCGATCAGCCCCCGGAAAATTACCCCCCGGAAAACTACCCCCCAAGGACAATTACCCCCCGGAAAATTACCCCCCGGAGAATTGCCCCCCCCCCGAGGACAATTACCCCTCAAGGACAATTACCCCCCGGAAAATTACCCCCCGGAGAATTACCCCCCGAGGACAACTACCCCCCGAGGACAATTACCCCCGAGGACAACTACCCACCGAGGACAATTACCCCCCAAGGACAACTACCCCCCGAGGACAACTACCACCCGAGGATAATTATCCCCCGAGGGCAACTACCCCCCGAGGACAACTACCACCCGAGGACAATAACCCCCTGGGACAACTACCCCCTAATGACGTTCACCCCCGAGGAATGTGTAATATTGTGACGTATAATGCGAGGTTCTCTCCAAATTGCTATTTACATTATCTCATTTGATTTTGTAACTCCAGCGCAGCGTTTTTCAACCGGGTGCCGCAAGAGAATGTTAGTTATAATTAGGAAAACGTTGATTTTGTGGAAAACAAATATCAGAAACAGTGATAATGTGTAATTACATGAAAAAATAAAGTTTTCAAGATAATAAAGTGTATTTCTTCCTTGCTCGCTGACAATATTTTGACAGCAAGGCGCCCGAATATATATTATATATTTTATTTCGAGATTACATTGTTACCACAACTCATTAGATTTAAAAACATGATAAATAAGGGCAACGAAAGGCCCGAATATCCTCATATTGGTGTTTCAAGGTCATGACCGAATATATCACTTTTTATTCATGTTCATTCGGCGGCAAAGTGCCTGCATACAGTACTTTAAATCGTTTCTGGTGTGTTGATTACAAACTAATCTTTTACCAGTTTGAAAATGTCTTCTCTTTTTTTATTCTTAAATGTGCCCATACGTGTGTACAAAGCACTTGACGAGTGCCAGAGTCATGCAAAATAAATAGTCTGTGAAGACTTTGGGATTTGGGAGAAACTTTTAATTTTTTTAAGAGGGTACCGACTTGTACCGTGACTAAAAAACAGTTGAAATAACGCTGCCCCAGAGAAATGTATTTCTGTGCATTTTGAGAAGTGCTGGACAATTTACCTAAAGCTTACATCCTTCATGGAAATCAGCAACCGCACTGGCGTTGGACAAATTATAATTATAAAGGGAAATGCATAGTAATGAGGAAGATAACGTGCTACACTGTATACAGTGCGTCCCCAACAAAACTATACACTTTTAAAATGACTGCCGAATAAAAAAATATATGATTCTGGGGAAAAAGTTTTATATGTATGGAAGTCTCATAAACCTAACTTTCATATGACACCAAGAGGTCCGAAAATAATTCATGCTTGGGTGAGCACTGCTCACTTTTGTAAAGGGTATGGACATTAGGTTGCGCAGGAATTAGCCTCCCAATTTGTGAGAGGTAAATCCTTTGGAGCTTACAAAATTGAGGGTGATGTGATACATTCATGATTTGCTGAGTGAATTTCATGGTTTATTAAACCAAACTTTTATGCATGAGTGAACAGGAATTGCATTTGTTATTGTAGCATTGTAAATTTCCCTGGTAGACTCAGTGGTGTGTTCATGGGAGTCAGGATGGGGGTGATGGTACATGTTGTAATTTCCATGTTACAGACTGTTATTTTTTTTTTTTTTTACATCTGTGACTTTGAATAAAAACCTTTACCAAGATTGTGCATCGAAAGAGGAGGTGGACATGTGGGCCATTGAACTGGAAGACTTTGGATTTTTAGTTTCCATTATCAGATATTTCCTCCCCTTTTGTCTCTTACAAGATGGATGAAACAGTTGTAAAATTGAAAACTGAAAAAAAAAGACTGACATGTTCATTTTACAAATTTGTGAATTTGTGTTTAAGTTTAACTGTACCGTATTTATTGTGCGAAACTCAAGTGCTAAAATGACTGGTTGGTTGGTTGATAGACTGAGTGATTGACTGAGTTATTGATTAATTATGGTCTATTTATTGAATGATTAAATTGATTGAAATACTGAATGGTGATTGAATGCTTGATTGATTAATTGATTGACCGATTGACTGATACATTGTTGATTAAGTGATTGATAGCTGAATGTTGATTGTCTAATGAATTGTCAAGATATGCACATGTATACCCGAGTAGAGGGAGAGAGAAAGAGAGGGGGAGGGGCATACATGTCCTCTTGACCCCATCTACCCAACAAAGTCCTACCCTACATTTCACCTCCCCTGCACCATGTACCACCACCTCGTCCTGACTCCCATGAACACACCACTGAGTCTACGATGGAAAGTTACATTATACGGTAATAACAAATGCAATTCCTGTTCACTCATGCATAAAATGTTAATCCCATAAACCACAAATTTCACTCAGCAAACCCAAACTCATCACATTTGATCATAAATTGGTCATATCATCCTCAATTCCGTAAGCTCCAAAGGATTTACCTCTCACAAATTTGAAGGCTAATTCCTGCGCAACCTAATTTTCATACCCTTTACAAAAGTGAGCAGTGCTCACCCAAGCATGAATTATTTTTGAACTTGTTGGTGTCATATGAAAGTTGAGTTTATGAGCTTTCCATACATATACAACTTTTCCCCAAAGAATATCATATTTTTTATTCGGCAGCCATTTCAAAAGTGTATAGTTTTTTTTGGGACGCACTGTATAGTATTTGAACAAATATGGATTCATGCATGGGATTTTATGTGCTAGTAGCCATCTCTCAATGTGTCAGATCGTCTTTTGCTATTGAATCCTGATTGTCCACGGGGGGTAGTTGTCCTCGGGGATAATTCTCCTCGGGGGGGGGGGTAATTCTCCGGGGGGTAATTGTCCTCGGGGGTAGTTGTTCTCGGGGGGTAATTGTCATCGGGGGGTAGTTGTACTCGAAGGGTAGTTGTCCTCGGGGATTAGTTGTGCTCGGGGGTAGTTGTCCTCGAGGGTAATTGTCCTTGGGGGGGGGGGTAATTCTCCGGGGTGTGATTTCCCAGGGGGTAATTGTCCTAGAACTATATATATATACACACAAACACAAACAAACTTGCTGTTACTACTACTACTACTACTACTACTACTACTACTACTACTACTACTACTACTACTACTACTACTGCAAGTACTACTTTTACTACTTATAATAAAATAATAATAATAATTCCCCTATAACTGTGTTTTGACGCTCCCCTCCAGCTCTGACCGCAAAGGCATAAGAAGATTTCTGCGTTTGATGTGATATCTTTTCTCTTCCAGACCTGTCAGAGATATTTGGGCATCAGCGTAGTTTTAACATAATGGTGATTCCCCCCCGTTTTGTTCTCTTCCAAAATACCAAAGTGACTTATGCGTAGAGTAATCTCATTATTTGGTTCTAACCTTGCACTAATACCGTTACTATAATTGCAAAGGATAACAGACAAAGTCAATTTACTTCGTATAACTGCCAGAGTACAACAAATTTAATTCATAGCTTTTATTTATTTTGGAAGCGTTCATCACATTTATGAATGCAACCCTCGCGTCGCGAACCCAGAACTAATATAATTATACTTTACCTGCAAGCGCTAACAAAATGGCGGCGAAAAACAAATTCATCTTGACGAGAAGTTATTAGAATCCCATAAAACTATCACATGTCCTCAAACACGTGATTCCCTCAAGCATAACCAGATTGAACAATTATGGTTATGTACGAAGCGTTATCAATAAACCATGACTGATCAGAAAACGAAAGAAAGATCAAATGAAAACTAAAATTCTAGGTGGGTGACTATCTCGATTTAGCGACGGACTTTAAAACCACTTCACCAGCAATGTGTGTGGTCACAGATATATATAAGACATCGAACACGCTACCAACAAGAAGAGGAATTAGAAGAAGAAGAACAACAACATGAACAACATGAACAAAGTCAACAAACTTTTTCAAGTTGACCTGAACAAAATGATTTTGGCAGTTTATCAGGGCACAGGACACGTAGGATTCAAAGAGAAATTATTATCTGAAATAAATATTGGCGGAATTATGATAAATGGATAAGCCTGATAATACCAACGGGTGATAATAAGAGACAGGTTAAAATATACTCGTAAATAGGAGCATCTTTAAAGTAAAACCCCATTTCTTTAATAAAATACAATATTGTTAAGTTCTACTTTGTTTAGTGGTAGTATATATATATATATATATATATATGTAAAACGAGATAATTATGGGATTTAATATATGCACCCTTTTTTTCATATTTCGGAAAGCTTATATTATACCAGTCACGGGAGTAAAACTGCACGTCTTCCTTATCGGACTTTGTGTATAATATTATTTGGACATTATACACTGTGAACTAGACGCAAGGGCGGATCCACGTAGCGATTATTCCGGCACGCCCCCCCCCTAGCCCCCCAAACGATAAAAAAAATAGGATAATAACGTAAAGTTAACCTTTATAAAACAAAAAACAAAAGCGCCCCCCCGCTTATTCGCCGGCCGGCTGAGTCGGCACTAAATTTTGTATTAAGATTTGGCTACCCCCCCCCCCTTGACGCCGTCTGGATCCTCTGCAGACGCGGATCCACGGGGGGGGGGGGGGAGGGGGGCTGACGGGTCAACAACAAAAAAGAATTAAAAAAATTTTTTCTCACGAATTAGGTGAAAAAAAATAAAAATAGTGGTCTCACCCCCCCCCCCCCCCCCCCCCGCTTATTCACCGGCTGACTGAGTCGGCGCAAAATATTTCCTGAAAAATTGGACGAAAAAAAAGTGCCTCCTACCCCCCCCCCCCCCCCGCTTATTCACCGGTGGCTGAGTCGCAACTAATATTTTCTCACGGATTGGGCCCCCCCCCCCTCTTCCCGCTGGCTGGATCCGCCACTGACTAGACGTATACGAATTGAACACAACAATTGCTCGTCTATATAGATACAGAACACCATGATGTATCACCATCACAAGTATTACATTCTGAAGAACCAAATTTCATGAGCTAAAAAAAAAAAAAAAAAATATTGTAAAAAGGTTCTTCGACACTGATTAATGCTTCAATTCCGGTTCCAATACTTTCCAGTGCAATTGCATTATGTAAGTTAACTTTAAAAACAGCTTGCTTATCAAACACTCATTTTCATCATTGTTATTCCACTTATTTTTGGCTGTTCTTTATCTTCTCTTAATCCGTTATTTTGCGTGAAAGTGTAATTATCATTTTACATGCAATTTGTGGTCATAAAGTATTTGTTTTATCTACGGTATCTGTTTCTACGTCTCGGTCTAGTTATCGACTTCGAGACAAAATGCGAACAGTTAAAACTTTGGACTCGTCTTCTATAACACTGTTAATGAAGAAAACAACTATTTTCAGTTTTATGGTGTAGCTTTCGTAAAAAAACTGATGATAACAAACTGCTTCTAAAGGTAATCAGTTGATTTTAGTTGATTTGTCTTTGATTGTCGGTTTCATCAATCGTCATTAGTTATGAGAGTAAACAATAGTGTTTGGGTTTTAACGTGACGTTGATAAAACTACCCCCTTTTCTCTGTTTTCTTCTGAATCTTGTGGTGGAGAATCCGAATCATCATCGTATTTCGTCGACAAATCAGTCGGCAGCGTCTTCTCAACTTCGCGGATGTCTTCCTCCTTTTGCAGCTCCGGTTTCGATTCCACTTCCTTGACCTCTTCGTATTCATTCTGATCTTTCACCACCTCTTTCACGTCTTCGTTCACCTCCTCCTTCACGTCTTCACCTTTTACTTTATCTTCTGAACCAGAAGGCTTGTCAGTAACGTCTTCGTAGTCGGGTGCTTTTACGTCCTTTTCCCCGGTAGTCTCTCCCGATCCGCATGGTGGCTCTTCGGCTTCCTCGACATCCTTCTGTTCCGACGTCGACGGACCCGCTTCATTCTTGCCTTCGTCGTCCGGGTCATCCGGGTCGTATATGGTATTGATGTATGCATTCGACTTTCCATCCTCGACATCGAGGTTCTTCACGCCCTCGATGGCCTCTGCTTTCCGTCGAAAGCCGTCGTTCTTGATGCACGTGGCCGTGAACCAGGAGGCGGTGGCGATCAGGATGAAGGACCCGATGCAACTACCGATAATGACGGGGATCATTTCGGGGTCGACGCCTTCGATTCGAATGTCGATCGGCTCGGGAGGGTCGACAGGCTCGAGGGGTTCAATCGTTGGAATCTCTAGATGTATGTAATGAGAAGAGAAATTGGGTTATTATACCACGAATACGAGAGAGAGAGGGGAGATGGAGAATGGGATGAGGAGGAAAGGAAGCAAAGATATATATATATATATATAGAGAGAGAGAGATAGATAGAGAGAGAGACACAGAGAGAGAGAGAGAGAATAGATGTATCACTGGACATTGTATTTCGGCCCATGGACAATACACGATACGTATCGACTTTATTACAAAGCTTGATCATGATCATTATTTTTAAGCCCAGGTGTAATCATTTCAAATATAACTTAGGAATTCTGACCAACTTAATTACCACACAAAATGGAGTTATATTCATGCAACTGTATTTATTATAAAAGTCTGTTATTAATTTGGAAAGATTAATGGTATAATATTAATGAGAATTGGTATAGAGTCTATAGACTTTAAGTGTTACAAATCATCAAATCGACCTACACAAAATATTAATAGTAAACAAATTATACGACAAATCCAAGAATAACAAAGAATACGGACAAACTAAAGCTTTTCGTCTTGAATTCATCAGAGTCCAGTTGATTCGTTCTTGCTAAAGATTTAATTATGCACTGGAAACAGAAATGAAATATGGGACTGCAAACACATGTTACAATCCTGTTTAATCTAAACTTTTTGGGTATCTATAGGTGCGTTTCTTCGACGATACTCTTCCAGTCTGGAATGAGAAAAGTCATACATGATTGTTCACTTTAACTAGAAATAAGCTTTTCTCTTTAAAATTAATATTTTAAAGCCCCACTGCAATACTTATAGCTACTTGCGCCCTCTATATAGCAAACAATGCCTAATCGGTGACCATTGGTCTCCCATGGTCCCTTTTTTCTTATGTTAATTGAGAGCTGATTTGATGAGATAACCACCTGTCAGTGACCTTGCAGGAAGGTCTAATCCCCCTGGCCAAACTAGTGCAGATGGGCTTTAAAAGAAACTTACTTTCCTGGCAAGTAGAGCCCTGGTAGCCCTCGGGGCACAAGCACTCGTAACCACCGTTTCCAATCTCGTGGCAAATATGTCCCTCACTGCAGGTTTTATTTACGCAGAAATCAATATCTGTTGTATATGTATGACAAAAAGGACACTGATTTTTTGAAATGTTGTTATTTTACGTGAAATAACCAAATACAACTTTTACGGTAGAAGGAAGAAATAAAAAGTTTAAGGTTACCTTGGCTAGCGTCCGATAGTTAGGCCTAGATTACCCAAGCTGTGACATCATACAAATCTATTTTCATAATTTCTCAATTTTTTCTTCATTTCCCTAAAGAAATAGGGAATCGGAAATTCAGATGGTCATATCTCAGCCAAAACTTAACATATTCAATAGGTTTTCGACATTTGGACATTATTTTGTATGCTCTTTCGGAAAGTAAATTAACAAAAATTGAGAAATTTAAAAAATAGCTTTTTGATGACATCACACTTCACCACTCTATATCATCATTTATGTTATTGCATTGTGAAATGATAATGAGATTGTACTTATACTATTAGCGGACTTGGTGTTCTTGCTGCTGCTGTTCCGACTAATCAAATGTTGTTGTTGTGAGTTGTTTTGGTTTATAATAATGGGTACTGCTATATGTATGAATAAGTACAACGATGTATATTAGGCCTTCGAAATTCACTATGATGTTTCATCAATAGTATTCTGTCAAATTAAAATTGTAGTGAGCATAACAATTGCTACAACAACAATGTCTCCCAAAGTATGCCAAGTGCTACGATCTAAAAGCCTACCGCTACATTTCTCTGTAATTTACTATTCCGTTGATATACTCCAAGCAGAATTACGAGGTCTTCATTTCGACTTTTTTTACGATGTTTACGAAAAACATTTGTTTCCCATAATCTATTCGATGCTTACTACGATGTATGCGATGTTTACTACCGTGTATACGATGTTGGCTACGATGCGTACGATATTACTTACGATGGGTAGCAGCTTGATTTCTCACCTGTTTCGCAATTCTGGCCTGTCCAGCCAAATGTGCAGCCGCAGTTATATTGAGAATTCGCTTCGGGATCACAGGTACCTCCATTGAGACAAGGACTGCTTCCGCATACGTCGGTAGCTGTTGATTTGGATGAAGGTCAAACAAATAAAAATATATGAAAAAAGTGAGAAAAAAACCCAACAACAACAAGCACATGACACATTTTCTGTAACTGCTGGTCGGTGCCCGGCATAATGCTCCTGGAATGAATTCTCTGGGCTTTATGTCGTCACACATATAGCATTATAGGGTCAGGGTTTGCATGTCGGTCTCAGATTTGGAAATGCACTTAGGGTGTAACATAGTGTTAGGTCCAGGGTTGAAGTTAGAATTGGGTTAGTCTACGAAACTGGCCACGGAGCAATTAAAGCCAGATAATATGTCGTACAATATACTGCTTATTGAGCAGGATTGTGAATTAAAGGTCTGATACACCACAATCCCACCCGACCCATTCCTGCCTGTTCAGTGTAATATCTTATATTGTTCAGTTTGGTGTCGGTGGTGTTGGTGAGACAATGGTAGGGTATTCCAAATATTTGTTTCATCAGAAAAGAGAGAAAACACTAACAAACATACAAGCAAAGAAACAAAGAAACGCACAATGGTATTTCCTTTTCACTACTCACCAAAGCAACCTTCACTTAGGGAAATGTCGTCGATTGCGACATCACCCAAATTGCCATCGCCACGTGATCCAATAAATGAAATCTAGCACAAAAAAAGAAGATTTTTTTTGGTGGTAGAAACAACAACAACATCAAGAGCATGACGATGTCCCGACATTGAATTGCTCCTGCGACAATGGCTCCGGGCATCATTTCGGTAAATGGTTAGGGTTAGGGTAAGGTTTATCAGTCCTGTTTAGACGGAGGCAAGTTACCCTGGGGTAAAGGTCGTGTTAAGAGCTAGTCGGGGTAAATATGGTAAGGTAGGTGTAAAGGTCGGAGTAAGGACTGTCTGAACGATGATTGTGTTAGCTACGTCTACCTTTATCCCGACCTATTTACTCTTGGATTTTTCCAAAAGTAACTCGCTAACACGACTAGAGGGTAGCGTAAGTTGACCGTGTGGATGCTCTCACTTACACCCGGGAGTATAATTTCGCTAGCCATCTATACACAGAGTGTGGCCAACTTAGTTTTACTGGGTCACAACATGGCGTATATTTTTTGGTTTTGTGCTTGGTTCGATGAATCTTTTTTTTTTAAAAGTTCAAGGGTAAAGCTATCTAGCAAGACATTCACCCAGTAGATTCTAAAATGTTTCACATGTAATACTAACGTTATTAGTTTGTAAATTTGTATAATTCCACCTTATATGTTGTCTTACATTATTTCGTTTTTCTACTTTTATATCAAATAACCATCTTAATTAGGTATGTTTTCTTCATTTAATTTCTTTATGTTACTCACGTTGATTAAACACTATATGAAAGTATTTTATCATTATTATTATTGTTATCATCATTCTCATTTTCAGTATCATAATCAATATTACTGTTATTATGATAATTATGCTTATTATTCTCTTTTTAATAAAAATTATTATTATCATTATTATTATCATTATTACTATCATTTTGCGTCGATGTTGTGGTGTTGGCCGATCAGATCACGGAATAAGCACGGTCAATCTGCATGGCTGATCGTCAACGAAACTAAGTTAAGTCTTTTGTCAACTCCGGTTGTTGCTACGGCAGGCAGTCAGTGAAAACGAATTCGTTTAATCAAATTATGGAAATGCAAGCATTACTTTAAACAAAGAGAACTTTGTTATTCCTGGCTCATTTTTCATATGAAATATGCATCATATGAGTTGCATCACATGAAAGAGGAGGATTTAAGCTTTACATATATGTGTTATTTATTAATTATAATTGTGATTAAGTTATGATAAAACATCGATAATTCTCGGTTTCGTTTTTTCTGGGACGCACTGTATAACAAATCCCCAAAATGAATATCGTGTGTGTAAACAGAACAGTTGATATTAGACTAAGAAGGCTCACCCCTCCTAATGACGAAATGCTCGTACGCCTATGATTGCACTGCTCCATCCTGAAGTTTCCTTTGAGTATATTGAAATGTACATGAAATTGCTTTTTTTTAATGGGGGGGGGGGGGGGGTAGTTGGTCCTAATTTGAAATAAAAACATGATGAAATTAAAATTAAGGAGAAAATCTACCACTCGCTCACGTTTCTTGTTGGTATTGTTAAGTAAACGATTTAATTGTTAGCACCGGGCGCAATAATACCTACACTGTAGAAGGAAGACGAACAGCAGGTGAAGTACTCACATTGTAATATCCCAGGCTCGGGGGAATGAATACGTTGAAGTGCTTCCACGAATCAGTGAGGTTGCTTTGGCCATTTACAAACACGTAGGTAATTGAAGTATAGCTATATGAAATAGCCATTGAGAGCTCACCAACATTGTCCCCAAAAGCGTGGTAGTAGAAGTCGACGTTACAAGGTGTTCTTTCCTTGAATAACTCGACGGATTTCAAGATAGCAGTATCTCGATCATTTTTGCGTGTCGTTTCGATGTACATATAGTGCCCTAATAAGGAAACACAGTTATTGCAGATAATTGTAAAAATGTTGTATGCATATCTCTGTATAATCATTTCTTGCACTTGCCATCCTATATCATGATCATGATCATGATAATTGTAGTAACACCACTAATGATTATTATAATAAATATAGTGACTAAATACATTTTCAGAGACTTCACAGATAGGACTTGTATGACAAACCAATAAATAATCATATTACAAATATCAAAGTTTTCTTTTTAAACGTATAGAGATTCGTTAATTGAGTCTGCGATAACTGTACTTGTCGTACAAAAGAAACATTAGTAGAGTCTACCCACATGTCTCTGGTATTAAAATAGTATAGAGAAGTATCGGTTTTAAATATGGCTCTCTTTATAGGTTAAAGTAGGGAGTAGACCACACTGCAAGGTCACTGGACAGGTGGCTATCCCATCAACTCAGCTCTCAATTAACATAATAAAAAGAGGATCACGGGGGACCAATGGTCACCGATTAGGCATTGTTTTCTATATAGAGGGAGCAAGTAGCTACAAGTAGGACAGTGTGGCTTTAAGAATATTTTAAAACATGATGAGTGAAAATTGTTAAACACGTTGTATATTCTTCCAATCACACAAGATACTGCCGTAGACTTTTTTTAAAAGGACAAGCGTGTTTACTCATGCGAAACTTGTCCGTCTAAAGAAGGACATTCACTGTCCTCCAATATCGGGTGTGTTTCTGAAAGTGCGCTAACCTGTATCGCTCATGAGGGTGTGATCAGTAGGTGGTCCAGTGTCAAGAGTGGGCGTTTCACCAGAGTGTCTCGTCCAGTCGAAGTCGTCTTCGATGTCTTCTTGGTAAAAGAAACACAGATCACCCATCTCACTGCTCTCAAAGTCACAGGTGTTGGGGATTTCTGTTAATAGAATGAATGGTTAAAGCCATGCACATAGTATTTAGTGTCCATGTGTAGTGCATCATAATTCGCTGACACCTGATGTAATTCCATTACCAATTTTTGTATATAACTTTTCTTTCTCCCTCTTTGGGCTAATATTTCTCAGTTTTGAATACTTTAATAATAGTTTTGTTTTCAATAAACTTTTTTTTTTTCAAACGGTAAAAAAAAAGAGGGCAATACAACATCTTTTTATTTTACGCCTCAGCCTTATTTGCCATATTACTAAGATTAATTTTAAAATATTGGTTTCAAGAGCAAGAAGTAGAATAAATCCCATGGTCGGAAGGGAACAAATTTGGTTTTGTAAAGGATGCGGGCACAAGAAATGCAATATTTGTGGTTAGAAATATAATGGAGAGAGCAATCGAAATGCAAAAGGATGTGTACATATCTTTCATTGATTATTCAAAGGCTTTCGATAAAGTAAAACATGAGCTTAAAAGGCTTTCTTTCTGTATTTATCTTCTGAATAGATTTTTCAAGGTTTTGTTGTTGTTGACTTATTGTCTCAATCAATGAATCTGTTATTATGGAACAATGGAATATAACTTACTGGGTTGTCTGACCATTACGTCGTCAATACCGATGTCAGATCTTTCTCCTTCACCTATGACACCTTCAAATACAATCTGAGGAAAGAAGGAAGAGACAAAGAAGGAAAATAAAAGTAGAATTAAGGAAGAACATAAAGGGACAAACACACAATCTGGGCAAGGACAAGGAGGACAACGACGAAGAAGGGGAGGGAGGAGATGAAGTGGAAGAAAAGAGGGAAGACGCGGGAAAAGAGGAGGGCGGGAAACAATCGAGGAAGGAGGAGTAGAAGGAGGAGGAAGTATGAGGAGGAAAAGGAGGAAGAGGTGAAGAATCAGAAGAGGGAGTAGTAGCATGAGTGGCAGTAGGGGAGCGAGGAGGAAAGGAAGAGGGGAGGAGGGATGAGGAGAAAGAGTGGGGAGGGGATGAGGAGGAAGAGTGGGGAAGGGAGAAAGAGGGAGGAGGAAGAGGAAAGAAGTGGAGATGAATTAGAGGAGGGAGGAGTAGGAGGAGGGGAAGAGGAAGAAAGGAGGAGGTGGAAGAGGGGGGGGGGCGGGGAATGAGGACGGACGAGTACGACGAGAATTAAGAGAATAAGAATATACTTAAACTTAATAAACGGCATGGTACATTATTCACTCATACGTTATCATTAAAATTAAACTAGTAGTTTTCACCCTCACTAAGAAAAATGACATCGTGAAATATTCTAGGTTAAGAAAGAAGACAATACCATATCGCGAATGATGTTTATCTATTCACAGAGAGAGAGAGAGAGAACCTGAGCGTGCGCGCGCGATATTCATAGGAGTATTGTAACAAAAGTGGGAGTATAAAATTTGACTTTTCACCCGGAGATTTTTTTTAAAAGCGTGTTTTTTTTTTCTCTCTCTCTCTCTTTGGATTCATGAGGAATTAAAAAAGGGGGTTATAACATATCAAAAAGGGTGTGTTTTTTCTCTCTCTCTCTCTCGTAGACTCCTGAACATTTTCATGGGGAGGGGGGGGGGGGGGTTATAAAATATATCTTGAATTTCATAGATAGGGGAGTACATTGAGTAGTGTTCTGGACTTAGAGGGGTTTGTAATGCAGGAAAAGCCCGCGATAAGCCAGCGGCAGGGGGGGGGGGTGGGGGTTCAAAAGTGTTGGCAGTCCTGAGATAGGGGGTGCTTTCAAAGGGAGTGAACAAGCATACGTGTACCCGGCTAAATAACAATTAATGGGGTTGAGGGGGGTGGAGGGGGTTATCGTAACAAAAACTGACGTACCCGAAACTGATTGGAGGCCGTAAACACGATCTTGGCCTCTTTCCATCCGGACCTATCCGTCTGCGATCCCGAGCGTGACCAGACGGGCGGGTTAATCGGGACTTTCCCGCCGTCGTAGGTGATATAGACGTTGAGTGTGCCCATGTTCGTCCTGTTAAGTGGAGAACCCCTGTCGAAGCCATCCCACATGCTGTACCAGAACGAGATCATTGTCATGTCCGTGCCGGCCTCGTTGGCCGGGGAGTCGAAGGGACTGTAGATCCTCGCTTTCTCCCCTGGGTCCCGCCCGTTTGCTTCGGTGTAGAGGAAGTTGCCACCTGGACAAAAATGGGAGGAAAGCAATGATGATGGCGATTGCCACAATGTAGGATTAAATTAACAACATACACATAATGACTTGTGTTTCTAAACAGGCTGTTTGACCACCCACAAGTGACTCAAGAAGTCTTCGGTAAAATAAATTTTAACTAAACAAAATTAAAAAATCAAGCCTCATAGGAAACATCACCTGTTGACATTGATCACTCAATTAGATCTAGATACACTGTCGCTCATTTAGTTGGAATATTTTTGTTTTACCCCAATTTATGTAATTATTTTAAAAATAATTAAAAAATAATAGATCAAGATAATAGTATACATTCTCAGCTTTTATTGAATAATAATTGGCCAATGTGTGTTTTGCGTGACTGCTAAAGCATGTGTATGCTACTATGCTTATCAACTAGGGGACCCACGCCATTGAGTCATAAATAACAGTAATGAGGATTCATGCCCCACAAAAGGGCACTAATATAGCACATCGACACGGTTTTGATCCTGGGGCCTCACAGTTACGAGGCCATTGCTTTGTCACTGAACCATGACTGTACGCAGGGGGCAGTTCCCATAAATAAAAAATAAAAAATAAAATGCAATACATTTTTAATAGTTTATTGCATTTTACCCCGGTCCCCAACATAAAAAAAAAAATCCTCTGGGCGGCCATGCATTATGGCTCAAGGCATGGGCACACATAGGATTTTTTAGGGGAGGGGAGGGGGGGGGGGTTGCCCACCTCCAAAAAAGGTATTATTAACGGGTTTTTCCAGGGTCTCCTCCCCCCCCCCCCCTGGATTCGCCACTGCCTAGGACGGAAAGGGGGCGAAAATCAGTCTGAAAAAAGACGTCATAGAAAATACGTGTTATAACTTGGCGGAAATTTGTATAGTGACCCCTGTTCAAACGTGCAAAAGTATTTGCACGGTATCATAGGAAAGAACACTTCATTGCGGTCAGTTCGACACCATTGACATTTGCGTGCAATGTATTGACGGAGTCGGTTTCGGATTTGAATTTGCAGTGCGAAGGCGGCATTTTGAAGGTCAGGTTAGACGTCGCAGATGACAGAACATAATCTTGGACTATTTAGAGGAATTTGTTAGAACCCTGTAGGATCTAGGATAGTAGAGATAGGAAGGAATAAAGAAAGGCCTTAAAACGGACTAGAAACGGACAAAATGGCGCCTGGACGGTTATGCATGAGTGATTTCAAAAATCAAAGAATTAAGTGACCTTGATGAGATGCTAGAGACTATGTCTATGAAATTTGAAAGGAAATGAGGAAAGGGCATAACTAGTGATATCAAGCACTACGTGCAAAACGAATGCGATTTCCTGACGAAAACAACACGGAAAACACGGAGAAGACTATTAATGGGGCAGAATGTGAACGAAAACAAGGCAATGAAGATATTCGTCATTGCAACGAACGAACAAACAAACAACAAAGAAACAAACGTGTAAACAAGACTCCAAAACAGGGAAAGGCGAAGGGGAATAACCTCCATGACTCGTATTGTTACTTACTGCCTGTTGTATGGTCCCCTGACGGTCCCGTGAACGGGGTCGGGGTCGGCAATCGCCTGACCGACCAATCAAAGTCGTCTTCGTAGTCGTTGGACCATCCGCATCGTTGATTCGATGTCCGATTAGCGTCAAAATTACAATCCTGGCAGCATGCAAGACCTGCACATTTACAAAAAAGTGAATGTCAATGTACATGTACCTTTTTTTGCGAAAGCAGGTACAAAAGTATTTTATATTTAGAACCCATTTAGTACATGTTTTATATGCAAAATGGGTCATATTTTATAGAAGATATGCTTGGAATTATGTCATACATATATATATATATATATATATATATATATATATATATAGGGAGTCAGTCTTCGAGATATCATCAGTCCAACAATGAAATTATTGATCAGGGTTTTGAAACGTGATGTATCTTTTTTATTCGACATACATCACGTTTTGAAGTGACACCGCTGTCTAGGAACTTCCACAGAAAGTTTGATGCCCGGGTTTTCTTCGAGTGGGTCAGACCACCTGTTATCTTTGATGATGTATGCGGTTCGATATTCGAATAGACAACTTCAGATAAGTGTCAAAGAGCAAACTTAACCTTTGCAGTCATTGCATGCACGTGAAAGCAGAGAAAATAAGAGATACAGAATGGCGAAATGATGAAATACATCGGACCAAAAATAAGAACGTTATAAATGCTTGAAATATGAGTTCGCTTCATTTTTGGGAATTCAAATCTCTGATTTGGTCATTATTTCGGGACGTTTTCATGATCAACTCTCCCATGTGTTTTGTATTAAAATATTATTGTTTTTAATCCTTGGCACCTTTTCCTCTTGGACACTACACTATTTAAGTCCTCTAACAAGAAACTTTGCTCATAAGTAAAGAATTTTAAACAAAGGTACAATTTAGTGATTTTCTTTGTTCGAACAAATGAGAGAGGCTTTATATATCATAATGACATTACCGATTAAACGTATTTGAAAGTTTAATATATTTTATACTATTAAAGTTATACAAAAATGCTTTAATTTACTCATTGCTTCTCCTATTCTATTTAAACTGTCATAAATGTTCTTTTCGATTTGTATGCTTTCTTTCAGAGCAGTTTCTTATCAAGAATGAATTTCCCATTTAAAGCCAAGTGCGTGGTTCAAAGAACACATAATTCAATGTCAAACTGGTTTTGGAAACGAATTCAGATGATACAACAGTTGGTAATTCATTTTTCAAGCCAAATGTGGTCTTTACCTAAAATATTATCATGTAGTTAAGCCTTCTCAAGAAATGAATTCCAACTACTTTTCTAACTGCGCAGCAGATTTGTTAAAGCTGAAAATTTGGATACTGGTGTGCAAAAACAGCAGGCTTTATTACAGAAAAGTTGGGTATACTGGCAAGGTATATTACAAACAGGTATTATATACATGATTATATATATATTACATATTCATATGTGTGCATGAGAGGGTGTGTGTATGTGGGTGTGTTTGTATATATATGTATATATTTATATATATATACACACACACAAACAAAATTACTGTTACTACTACTACTACTACTACTACTACTACTACTACTACTACCGTATCAGGACAATTAACCCCTGGGCAATCATCCCCCGACAATTACTCCCCGGAAAACTACCCCCAAGGACAATTACCCCCCGGAAAATCCCCCCCCCCCGGAGAATTCCCCCCGAGGACAACTACCCCCCCGAGGACAATTACCCCCCCGATGACAACTACCCCCCAAGGACAACTACCCCCCAAGGACAATTACCCCTCGGAAAATTCCCCCCGGAGAATTAACCCCCCGAGGACAACTACCCCCCGAGGACAACTACCCCCGAGGACAACCACCCCCCGAGGAAAATTACCCCCCGAGGACAACTACCCACCGAGGACAATTACCCCCGGAGGACAACTACCCCCCTCCGAGGACAACTACCACCCGAGGACAATTACCCTGAGGACAACTACCCCCGAGGACAATTACCCCCGAGGACAACTACTCCCGACGACAACTACCACCCGAGGACAATACCCCCCCCCCTAGGACAACTACCCCCTAATGGCAATCACCCCCGAGGAATGTGTAAAATTGTGACGTTTAATGCGAGGTTCTCTCCAAATTGCTATTTACAGAAAATTTCATAAAATTTCATAAAATTTCTTAGTTATTTATGAAGTTCATTTCAGTCTTTTCAAATTGTTCATCTCGATTTGGGGGGGGGGGGGGCGGGGGGGGGGGGGCTGGAGTTTGCCCAATTCCCCCGTAGTTTTGCCACCGAGGAAAAACAGAAATTACATTTCTTAGAAATTTAAAAATACATTGCGCGCAGATGAGTACGCGTTACAGGGCTCTCTCACCAACAATGGCACAACAATCAAATTAGGATATAAGATTTCATTTATTCATCCTCTGTAACTTTTATAATCAGCTGATCGTGTATTTGTCTTTGTATGTATGGGCCCTCATCCATGATCCAAAATTAAGGTTTTCTTCACGGTACCTATATATTTATGTTGTATAATATGTTTTCTTGTTCGGTAAATTATTTTAAAATAGAAATTGCCTTTAAGTTAAATGTACGGTGCCATGTGTAAAGAAAATAAATATTCGCTCTCTGGTAATTCGTCTCATTTGATTTTGTAACTCCAGCGCAGCGTTTTTTTTTATCCGGGTGCCGCAAGAGAATGTTAGTTACAATTAGGAAAACGTTGATTGTGTGGAGAAAAAAATATCAGAAACAGTGAGAGTGTGTAATTACATGAGAAAATAAAGTTTTAAAGATAATAAAGTGTATTTCTTCCTCGCTCGAGATTACATTGTTACCTCATTCATTATATTTAAAAACATGATAAATAAGGGCAACGAAAGGCCCGAATATCCTCATATTCATGTTTCAAGGTCATGACCGAATATATCACTTCTTATTCATGTTCATTCGGCGGCAAAGTGCCTGCATACAGTACCTTAAATCGTTTCTGGTGTGTTGATTACAAACTAATCTTTTACCAGTTTGAAAATGTCTTCTCCTTTTTTATTCTTAAATGTGCCCATACGTGTGTACATAGCACTTGACGAGTGCCAGAGTCATGCAAAATAAATAGTCTGTGAAGACTTTGGGATTTGGGAGAAACTTTTAATTTCGGTACCGACTTGTACCGTGACTAACAACAAGTTCAAATAACGCTGCCCCAGATAAATGTATTTCTGTGCATTTTGAGAAGTGCTGGACAATTTACCTAAAGCTTACATCCTTCATGGAAATCAGCAACCGCACTGGCGTTGGACAAATTATAATTATAAAGGGAAATGTATAGTAATGAGGAAGATAACGTGCTATATAGTACTTGAACTAGTATGGATTCATGCATGGGATCTTATGGGCTAGTAGCCATCTCTCAATGTGTCAGATCGTCTTTTGCTATTGAATACTGACTGTCCACAGGAGGTAGTTGTCCTCGGGGATAATTGTCCTCGGGGGGGGGGGGGGGGGTAATTGTCCTCGGGGGTAGTTGTTCTCGGGGGGTAATTGTCCTTGGGGGGTAGTTGTCCTCGGGGGGTAGTTGTCCTCGGAGGGTATTTGTCCTCGGGGTAGTTATCCTCGGGGGGTAATTGTACCTGGGGGGTGGGGGTGGTTGTCCTCGGGGAGTAATTGTCCTTGGGGGTAATTTTCCGGGGATTAATTTTCTTTGGGAGCATATGGAAACGTTGTATCATCCGCTCAATCTGACTTGCGTGCATAGAACAAATAAGCATTTTTCCATGAAAAAGTGAAGTATTCTAAAATGTGCGTTTCTTTCCAGCATTGGGGCGCCCGGAAGTCACTCGGGTAACATTTCATAAAGTATAATATAAAAAGACCATATGCAAATTTTCTGTACTCTTGTCGGGAAAAATACATTTTTCCAGCACAATGTCGTCTCTTTTTGCGTTGCGGAGAAGAGCAAATAGCAAGTTTCAATCACACTTTGGCCGCTCTCGCAAGCTCTCACTCGTTTCACTGTGGTCAAGCGACTTTGGGGCAAGCGGTTAATGAAAATACTAATCGTTAGCTTTCTTCTGGTATTAAAGTTGTTTTGATTGATTGTATAATTTTGTCGGAATAAAGGAAACAAAAAGGCTCGACAAATAACTTATCAGTGTCTGAATTGACCTTTTGACCTTGAATTCCCTGATGCAAGCGCACTAATGACGTCATCTTCGCTAAATCAGTGACTTTTATCGTAAAATGCGACACTTTCACAATGTTTATACATCTTTTTTAATTATTAGTAAGATATAACATATTTTTTCTGATATCACTGAAGTTTTGGGTTGTATTTAATGAGTAATTTTAAAATAAGAGCCATTTTACTGTTTTAATATCCTGGATCGTACCATTAAAGTCGCAGGGTAGAAAGATGCATTTTCCAACCGCGCCAAATTTAATTTACGTTCCGACATTCTGTTAAATGGGTTCGTGTTGTTAAGAATCCTCTGCTTTCTGCTCCAACAAACGTCCACATGCGGAGTCGTTTATCAACTAAATTATTCAAATTTATGGATGCTTCCTAGCTTCCCAGGTGTTTGTTTTGCTGTTGAAGCATTTCGCTCACCTGCTATCATTCTTTGTACTCCAATTGCCAGAACGCAAATTTCATTTTGGTTTTATAGTTTCATCGGAGTCGTTTATCAATTCTATGTATTCAAATTTATAAATGCTTCCTCCCCAGGTGTTTGTGGTGTTTATGCATTTCATTCACCTGTTATTATTCTTTGTACTCCAATTGTTGGAATACAAAATGAATTTTGGTTTTATTGTTTCATGCAATAAGTAAGTCAATAAAAGAGTTTGTTCTGCACAATAAAAACAATGTGTGTCCCTATTGTACAATGTAATGTGTCCCCTCATTTTGTAATAGTTAATTTACCCATTCACATAATGGAACTACCTGCCCGATGAAGCCAGTGGCCCGTGACCCCTGAGCACTCAACACCGTGTGGGAGTCAGTTTGTGTTCAACTTATTTTATGAGACAAATACAAGCAAACGTTTCCATATGAGTTGTCCGCGGGGGGTAATTCTCCGGGGGGTGATTGCCTAGGGGGTAATTGTCCTAGAACTATTTTACTACTTATAATAAAATAATAATAATAATTCCCCTATGACTGTGTTTTGACGCTCCCCTCCAGCTATTACCGCAAAGGCATCTGGAGATTTCTGCGTTTGATGTGATATCTTTTCTCTTCCAGACCTGTCAGAGATATTTGGACATCAGCGTAGTTTTAACAGAATGGTGATAACCGTGATACCCCCCCTCCCCCGTTTTGTTCTCTTCCAAAATATTAATGTGAATATGTGTATATCAATCTCCTTATTTGGTTCTAAACTTGCACTAATACCGTTACTATAATTGCAAAGGATAACAGACAAAGTCAATTCACTTCGTATAACTGCCAGAGTACTTTAATTTATTTTGGAAGCGTTCATCACATTTTGAATGCAACCCTCGCGTCGCGAACCCAGAACAAATATAATTATACTTTACCTGCAAGCACTAACAAAATTGCGGCGAAAAACAAATTCATCTTGACGGGAAGTTATTAGATCGCATAAAACTATCATATGTCCTCAAACACGTGATTCCCTCCAGCATAACCAGATTAAACAAGTATGGTCATGTACAAAGCGTTATCGATAAATCGTGACTGGTCAGAAAACGAACAGAAGATCAAATGAAAACTAAAATTCTACGTGGGTGACTATCTCGATTTAGCGACGGACTTTAAAACCACTTCACCGGCGATGTGTGAGGTCACAGATATATATAAGACATCGAACACGCTACCAACAAGAAGAGGAATTAGAAGAAGAAGAACAACAGCATGAACAACATGAACAAAATCAACAAACTTTTTCAAGTTAAACTAAGAAAATGATTTTGGTAGTTTATCAGGGCACAGGACACGTAGGATTTAAAAAGAAATTCTTATCTGAAATAAATATTGGCGAAATTATGATGAATGGATAAGCCTGATAAAACCAACGGGTGATAATAAGAGACAGGTTAAAATATACTCGTAAATAGGAGCATCTTTAAAGTAAAACCCCATATCTTCAATAAAATACAATATTGTTAAGTTCTGCTTTGTTTAGTGGTAGTATATATACATATATTTATGTAAAACGAGATAATTATGGGATTTAATATATGCACCCTTTTTTCATATTTCGGAAAGCTTACCATAAATTAATATACCAGTCACGAGAGTAAAACTGCACGCCTTCCTTATTGGACTTTGTGTATAATATTATTTGGACATTATACAGTGTGAACTAGGCGTATACGAATTGAACACAAAAATTGCTCGTCTATATAGATACAGAACACCATGATGTATCACCATCACAAGTATTACATTCTTAGGAACCAAATTTCATGAGCTAAAAAAAAAAAGAAATCAATATTGTAAAAAGGTTCTTCGACACTGATTAATGCTTCAATTCCGGTTCCAATACTTTCCAGTGCAATTGCATTATGTAAGTTAACTTTAAAAACAGCTTGCTTATCAAACACTCATTTTCATCATTGTTATTCCACTTATTTTTGGCTGTTCTTTATCTTCTCTTAATCCGTGATTTTGCGTGAAAGTGTAGTTATCATTTTACATGCTATTTGTGGTCATAAAGTATTTGTTTTTTCTACGGTTCATGTTTCGACGTCTATGTCTAGATCTCGGCTTCGAGACAAAATGGGAACAGATCAAACAATTTTCTTCTCCTGGTTATAAGCTTGGACTCGTCTTCTACAGCACTGTTATTGAAAGAAGAAAAAAGACTTTCACCCAAATAGTATAATCACATTATCAACGCAGTTGTAGAATCAACCATTTTCAGTTCCATAGTGTAGATTTTGTAAGATAATAATAAAATGCTTCCAAAAATAATCAGTTGATTTGACTTTGCTTTTCGGTTTCTTAAAAGTGGTCGTACATTATTTCAAAAATCACCATTAATTATAAGAAAGAAATATGTTTGGGTTTTTAAAGTGACGTTGATAAAACTACCCCCTTTTCTTTGTTTTCCTCTGGCTCATGAGGTGGAGAATCCGAATCATCATCGTATGTCGTCGACAAATCAGTCGGCATCGTCTTCTCAACTTCGCGGATGTCTTCCTCCTTTTGCAGCTCCGGTTTCGATTCCACTTCCTTGACCTCTTCGTATTCATTCTGATCTTTCACCACCTCTTTCACGTCTTCGTTCACCCCCTCCTTCTCCTCTTTATCTTTCACTTTATCTTCTGAACCAGAAGGCTTGTCAGTAACGTCTTCGTAGTCGGGTGCTTTTACGTCCTTTTCCCCGGTAGTCTCTCCTGATCCGCATGGTGACTCTTCAGCTTCCTCGACATCCTTCTGTTCCGACGTCGATGGACCCGCTTCATTCTTGCCTTCGTCGTCCGGGTCATCCGGGTCGTATGTGGTATTGATGTATGCGTTCGACTTTCCATCCTCGACATCGAGGTCCTTCACGCCCTCGATGGCCTCTGCTTTCCGTCGAAAGCCGTCGTTCTTGATGCACGTGGCCGTGAACCAGGTGGCGGTGGCGATCAGGATGAAGGACCCGATGCAACTACCGATAATGACGGGGATCATCTCGGGGTCGACGCCATCGATTCGGATGTCGATCGGCTCGGGAGGGTCGACAGGCTCGAGGGGTTCAATCGTTGGAATCTCTAGATGTATGTAATGAGAAGAACAATTGGGTTATTATACCACGAGTCCGAGAGAGAGAGAGGGGAGATGGAGAATGGGATGAGGATGAAAGGAAGCAAATACATATATATATATATATATAGCGAGAGAGATATATATATATATAGAAAGAGAGAGAGAGAGAGAGAGAGAATAGATGTATCATTGGAGATTGTATTTCGGCCCATGGACAATACACGATACGTATCGACTTTATTACAAAGCTTGATCATGATCATTATTTTTAAGCCCAGGTGTAATCATTTCAAATCTAACTTAGGAATTCTGACGAACTTAATTACCACACAAAATGGAGTTATATTCATGCAACTGTAATTATTATAAAAGTCTGTTATTATTTTGGAAAGATTAATGGTATAATATTTATGAGAATTGGTATAGAGTCTATAGACTTTAAGTGTTACAAATCATCAAATCGACCTACAAAAAATATTAATAGTAAACAAATTATACTACAAATCCAAGAATAACAAAGAATACGGACACACTAAAGCTTTTCGTCTTGAATTCATCAGAGTCCAGTTGATTCGTTCTTGCTAAAGATTTAATTATGTACTGGACACAGAAATGGGATATGTGACTTACAAACACGTGTTACATTCCAGTTTAATCTTAACGTTTTAGGTATTTTCAGGGGAATTTTGTCTACAATACTCTTCCAATCTGGAATGAGAAAAGACATAAATTGCTGTTCACCCATACCAGAAATAAGCTCTTCACTTTAAAATTAATCTTTTTAAAGAAACTTACTTTCCTGGCAAGACGAGCCCTGGTAGCCCTCGGGGCACAAGCACTCGTAACCACCGTGTCCCGTCTCGTGACAAATATGTCCCTCACTGCAAGTTTTATCTACGCAGAAATCAATATCTGTTGTATATGTATGACAAAAAGGACACTGATTTTTTTGAAATGTTGTTAATTTACGTGAAATAACCAAATACAACTTTTACGGTAGAAGGAAGAAATAAAAAGTTTAAGGTTACCTTGGCTAGCGTCCGATAGTAAGGCCTAGATTACCCAAGCTGTGACACCATACAAATCTATTTTTCATAATTTCTCATTTTTTCTTCATTTTCCGAAAGACATAGGGAATCGGAAATTGAGATGGTCATATCTCAGCCAAAACTTAACATATACAATAGGTTTTCGACATTTGGACATTATTTTGTATGCTCTTTCGGAAAGTGAATAAAAGAAATTGAGAAATTTAAAAAATAGCTTTTTGATGACGTCACACTTCACCACTCTATATCATCATTTATGTTATTGCATTGTGGAATGATAATCAGATTGTACTTATACTATTAGCGGAGTTGTTGTTCTTGCTGCTGCTGTTCCGACTAATCCAATGTTGTTGTTGTGAGTAAAGTTGTTTTGGTTTATAATAATGGGTACTGCTATAGGGAAGAATAAGTAAAACGATGTATATTAGGCCTTCGAAATTCACTATGATGTTTCATTAATAGTATTCTGTCAAATTAAAATTGTAGTGACCTTAACAATTGCTACAACAACAGTGTCTCCCAAAGTATGCCAAGTGCTACGATCTAAAAGCCTACCGCTACATTTCTCTGTAATTTACTATTCCATTGATATACTCCAAGCAGAATTACGAGGTCTTCATTTCGACTTTTTTTACGATGTTTACGAAACATATTTGTTTCCCATAATCTATGCGATGCTTACTACGATATATGCGATGTTTACTACCGTGTATACGATGTTTGCTACGATGCGTACGATATTACTTACGATGGATAGCACCTTGATTTCTCACCTGTTTTGCAATTCTGACCTGTCCAGCCAAATGTGCAAACGCAGTAATATTGAGAATTCGATTGGGGATTACAGGTACCTCCATTGAGACAAGGATTGCTTCCGCATACGTCGGTAGCTGTTGATTTGGATGAAGGTAACAAAAATAAACATATATGAAAAAAGTGAAAACGAAACCAATAACATCAAGCACATGACACATCTTCTGTCATTACTGGTCGGTGCCCCGGCATAATGCTCCTGAAATGAATTCTCCGGGCATTATTTCGTCAAGGATATAACGTTATCGGGTTAGGGTTTGCCATTTGGTCTTATTTATTTTCTCTCTCTCTCTTTGGATTCCTCAAAATTTCTACAAGAACAACGCCATCGAAATTAAGCAAGAACAACGCCATTTTCAGAAGAAAAGGTAGCCGTGTCATTTAGACATTGCAAAAACAATGGTTCCCATCTCTGCGTTCACCTTACACACATTTAAGGAATTCTTCAATGAAAATTAGAATTTCGAAGGACTTGAGCAAAATAATTTAAATACTGCTCTTCTCAGTGGTGTTTAATCATTTCGCATGAAAAAAGGCTATAATAGAGATGAACATTGTGTTCGTTGCCCTCTTGCCCATAGCTACTTGTGAGACACAGTTATGTCACCAGAAGTTGCTTTTTATTAGTCAGGTATTTCATGAAACTCATTCCCTCCTATAGAGATTGTACTTGGGAGGATACTATTTGGAGGACAGTGATTTAACCTATAACCCATCTCGCGTGCGTTTAGATGCCCGTTTAACAACCACTTATTCAACATGTTCAATACGCAATGCTGTAGCCATATTTCTATTCTTTGTCTGTATGTTTGCGCTCTGGAGTACGTGTGAGCGAGATTTAAAAAAAAGGCTACACTATAAATTATCTGATTATAGTGGGAACAATGGAGTTATTTAAAAGCAATAGTGCATTATTTTCTTTTGGGTCATTGCTATTATAGCGACTTTCCATACGGGGTTAAATAAGATTGGAGACATAACTCGCAAGTTATTTTTCATCTTGATTTAAAAAAAAACCTCTTCAAAATGGAGTAGGGTGAACGCCAAACCGACTCCACCAAAATCCTACCCGACCCATTCCTGCCTGTTCAGTGTAATATCTTATATTGTTTAGTTATATTGTTCAGTCTGGTGTCGGTGGTGTTGGTGAGACAAGGGTAGGGTATTACAAATATTCGTTTCTTCAGAAAAGAGAGAAAACACCAACAAACATACAAGCAAAGAAACGCACCGTTATTTATTTTTCACTACTTACCAAAGCAACCTTCACTTAGGGAAATGTCGTCGATTGCGATATCACCCAAATTTCCATCGCCATATGATGCAATAAATAAAACCTAGCACCAAAAAAAAGAAGAAAAATAGTAACAATTATGGTAGAAACAACAAAAAAATCAAAAGCTTGACGACGTCCTGACATATGATTGCTCCTACGACGAGTGGCTCCGGGCATCATTTCAGTAAATAGTTAGCGTTAAGGTAAGGTACACTGTCGCTCATAACGTTGGAATATAATTTTTTTATCCCAGTTTATGGAATTATTTTGACAATGATTTATTCCTAATAGATCTAGATAATAGCAAAGATAATAGCAAAACAAAGAAAATGCAATAAATCACCAATAATTCATTGAATTTCCCATGCCTTGAGCCATAATGCATGGTCGTACAGAAGATTTTTTTTATTTGTGGGAACTGCCCCTACCCTAGCCCCCGCTGCGTACAGTCATGGTTAAGTGGCAAAACAATGGCCTCGTAACCGTGTCGATGTGGGCATTAATCCTCATTACTGTCATTTATGTCTTAGAGGCGGAGGTCCCCTAGTTGATAAGCATATTAGCATACACATGCTTTAGCAGTCACGCAAAACAAACACTGGCAAATTAGTATTCAATAAAATCTGAGAATGTATACTATTATTTAGATCTATTAGGAATAAATCATCGTCAAAATAATTCCATAATTTGGGGTCAAAAAAGAAATATTCCAATGTTATGAGCGACAGTGTATATCAGTCTTGTTTACTGAGACGGAGGCAAATTACCCTTGGGTAAAGTTCGTGTTAAGAGCTAGTCGGGGTAAATATGGTGAGGTAGGTATGAAGGTCGGATTAGTGACCGTCTGAACGATGATCGTGCTAGCTACGCTTACCTTTACCCCGACCTATTTACTCTTGGATTTTTCCAGGAGTAACGCGCTAACACGACTGGAGGGTAGCGTAAGTTGACCGTGTGGATGCTCTCAATTTACACCCGGGAGTATAATTTCACGAGCCATCTATACACAGAGTTTGGCCAACTTAGTTTTACTAGGTCACAACATGGCGTATATTTTTTTGTTTTGTGCTTGGTCCGACAAATCGGTGTTTGTTAAAGTTCAAGGGTAAATCTATCTAGCAAGACATTCACCCAGTAGTTATGTATAACATGTAATATTATCGTTATTAGTTTGTAAATTTGTATAATTCCACCTTATATGTTGTCTTACATTATTTACTTTTCTTCTTTTATATCAAATAACCATCTTAATTAGGTATGTTTTCTTCATTTAAGTTCTTTATGTTACTCACGTTGATTAAACACTATATAAATGTATTTTATCATTATTATTATTGTTATCATCATTCTCATTTTCAGTATCATAATCAATATTACTGTTATTATGATAATTATGCTTATTATTCTCTTTTTAATAAAAATTATTATTATCATTATTATTATCATTATTACTATCATTTTGCGTCGATGTTGTGGTGTTGGCCGATCAGATCACGGGAATAAGCACGGTCAATCTGCATGGCTGATCGTCAACGAAACGGAGTTAAGTCTTTTGTCAACTCCGTTTGTTGCTACGACAGGCAGCCAGTGAAAACGAATTCGTTTAATCAAATTATGGAAATGCAAGCATTACTTTAAACAAAGAGAACTTTGTTATTCCTGGCTCATTTTTCCTGATTGAGGTGTCATATGAAAGGGCAGAACATGAACTGTAAGAAATGTGATTTTCTCTTTGAAATTCAGATACCGCCCTAAAAATAACTTTTTGGTACCCTCTCTTCAACATATTGCTCCGGTTGTCTCATTTTCGCTCGCTGGATCATTGCCAGCACAAAGTTACGTAGCTAGTTCGCCGTCACTACCAAACTAGAATGTTCCACTATGTCGCAGGGTGTATATGCCATTGGGTATGATGTGTGAACCGGGTATGCGGAAATGGTGTGTTGGGGAGGAGAAGTGAGATTGTTCATGTGTGTGGTAATTGTATGTGTGTCAACAATTAAAGACTAATACATGACAGATGGCTAATCATAAATCTACAATGACAAGTAAACTGTGTACATCACAGTCCACAGATAAATGTGCCTTGAACGTATATAGCAGACGGAAATCGGCGGATCAGACGACACTTGATAGTCATTTTGTATATGAGATTGCTTTGCGAAATAAAAAATACAAGAACCTTTTCCATATCTTTAAACTATCATTGATATCTGATAATTAAACAGTTGATAAAATAAACATACCAAACTACATGATACAATGAAATACTTGACTGAAAGTAGGGGAGTTCGATGTGGTGCACAATTGCACCCCTCTGTAAATAATTTAATAGTCCATGGTGTTCATGAATATTCATGTTTTTGCTTACCTCGGCAAAATGCTTGCCTATACTAAATGGAAAAATTACTGTGGGGGTTGACTGAAATGGACATAATGAACAAATCAGAACTGATCTATGATATTTCATGCTTGTTATCCTTCGTGTGCTTGACCTAAAACCTTACACTCGCGTGACAAATTGAGTCCAAAGTTCGACTTGTTTCACATGTGTTATATAGGCAATGGCGAGCTTGCGACCTATTTTGATCAAATTACGGTGGGTGAACTTTCAAAAGTCAATGGGATATGAGGGTTCCAATAAAAGAGCTAGTGATAACGTACGTCGGGGTGGATGTGCTTTTCGTTTAAAAAAAAGAAAAGAAGACTTTTTAACGATTTTGGGGGTAAAAGTCCATAGCCTTACATGTTAGGCTGCTGCATGGACTCTGACGATAGGGGGCGTTGTCAAATGAGACTAAACGGAGCTATATGATTGTTTTTAATCACTCATGCGTGAAATATGCATCATAAGAGTTGCATCAACTGGAAAAGGAGGATCTAAGCTTTACAAATATGGGTTGTTTATTAATTATAATTGTGATTAAGTTATGATAAAACATCGATAATTTTCGATTTCGTTTTTCTGGGACGCACTGTATAACAAATCCCCGAAATGAGTTATCGTGTGTGTAAACAGAACAGTTGATATTCGACCAAGAAGGCTCACCCCCCTCCTAATGACGAAATGCTCGTACGCCTATGATTGCACTGCTCCATCCTGAATTTTTGTTTGAGTATGTTGAAATGTACATGAAATTGCTTTTTTTTCCTGGTATAGTTACGCAGATGATTTCATTGCTTGCTCCGGGCGCAATAATACCTACACTGTAGATACAGCATTACACACAAACAAAGAAACGAACAAACAACAGGTGAACTACTCACGGTGTAATATCCCACGTTCTCGGGCATGGATCTGTTGAAGTGGATCCACGTATCAGTGAGGTTGTTTTGGCCATGTACTACAAGATGGCTGTACCATTTACCAACATGCAATATTAGCTCACCAACATGGTCCCCAAAAGCGTGGTAGTAGAAGTCGACATAATGGCCCGGTCCCACTGGCCGATGGACACAAAACGTATGCATTAAGGACACAGCGGACGAGCAAAATTTCGCGGGTGGCTCCATCCGTTTTCATCCGCTCCAGAAATGGACAAAATTTGCGAAAATTTGCGAAAACAGAACGGAAAATAACGGACGTGGGTAGTATGTAGCGGGGATGTTAAACGGATGTTCATCGGAAGCCTAGCGGATGAAAGCGGTTGAAGTGGATGACAGCTTTTAATACTTTATATACGAGATGCATACGCTTACATCCTTTCTATTTCCGTGCTACTAACGATGTATAGACGTTCCATGTACCTTATCTTTCCTCCCTCTTTCCGTTTTCAGCTGCAGCGGATGTGAGTTGCGAGGATGCCCAGAGGATGCAGAGAAGATACAGCGGACGTTTAACGGATGATAACGGACATAGAACGTTTGTTGCTCGTAGTTGTCGCGGATTTACATCGTACACGGCGGAAGTTTATCCGTTCTAAAAGTTTTGTGCAGCTCAAAACTTTTTGCGCGGATGAAATCACAGTGGACGGATGCTCGATGGATAGAGCGTATGAAACACGTATGCAATGAGTACGGAACGGATGCATAGCGTTTTCCAACGGATGGCAAGATTTTTTTACGTTTTACATCCTCTTTGCATCCGTAAGTGCAGTGGGACCGGGCCTTTACAAGGTGTTCTTTCCTTGAAGAACTCGACGGATTTAAAGATAGCAGTATCTCGATAATTTTGGCGTGTGGTTTCGATGTACATATAATGCCCTAATAAGGAAATACAGTTATTGCAGATAATTGTAATAATGTTGTATTAATATCTCTGTATAATCATTTCTTGCACTTGCCATCCATATAATGATCATGATCATGATAATTGTAGTAACACCACTAATGATTATTATAATAAATATAGTGACTAAATACATTTTCAGAGACTTCACAGATAGGACCTGTATGACAAGCAAATAAATAATCATATTACAAATACCAAAGCTTTGTTATTAAACCTATAAAAAATCGTAAATTGAATCTGCGACAACTGTACTTGTCGTTCAAAAGAAACATTAGTAGAGTCTACCCACATGCCTCTGGTATTACAATAGTATAGAGAATTATCAGTTTTAAATATGACTTGCTTTAAGAATGTTTTAAGACATGATGAGAGAAAATGGTTAAACATGTTGTATATGTTTCCAATCACAAAAGATACTGCCGTAGACAAGCGTGTTTACTCATGCGAAACTTGTCCGTCTAAAGAAGGACATTCACTGTCCTCCAGAATCGGGTGTATTCCTAAATGTGCGCTAACCTGTATCGTTCATGAGGGTGTGATCAGTAAGTGGTCCAGTGTCAAGAGAGGGCGTTTCACCAGAGTGTCTCGTCCAGTCGAAGTCGTCTTCGAGATCCTCTTGGTAAAAGAAACACAGATCACCCATCTCACTGCTCTCAAAGTCACAGGTGTTGGGGATTTCTGTGAATAGAATTAATGGTTAAAGCCATGCACATAATGTTAAGTGTCCATGTGTAGTGCATCATAATTCGCTGACACCTGATGTAATTCCATTACCAATTTTTGTATATAACTTTTTGTTTTCTTTCTCCCTCTTTGGGCTAATATTTCTCAGTTTTGAATCCTTTAATAATATTTTTGTTTAAAAAATATATTTTCAAACGGTAAAAAAAAGAGGGCAATAGAACATCTTGTTATTTTACGCCTCAGCCTTATTTGCCATATTACTAAGATTATTTTTAGAATATTGGTTTCAAGAGCAAGAAGTAGAATAAATCCAATGGTCGGAAGGGAACAAATTTGGTTTTGTAAAGGATGCGGGCACAAGAAATGCAATATTTGTGGTAAATATAACGGAGAGAGCAGTCGAAATGCAAAAGGATGTGTACATGTGTTTCATTGATTATTCAAAGGCTTTCGATAAAGTAAAACATGAGCTTAAAAGGCATTCTTTCTGTATTTTTCTTCTGAATAGATTTTTCAAGGTTTTGTTGTTGTTGACTTATTGTCTCAATCAATGAATCTGTTATTCTGGAACAATGGAATATAACTTACTGGGTTGTCTGACCATTACGTCGTCAATACCGATGTCAGATCTTTCTCCTTCACCTATGACACCTTCAAATACAATCTGAGGAAAGAAGGAAGAGACAAAGAAGGAAAATAAAAGTAGAATTAAGGAAGAACATAAAAGGACAAACACACAATCTGGGCAAGGACAAGGAGGACAACGACGAAGAAGGGGAGGGAGGAGATGAAGTGGAAGAAAAGAGGGAAGACGCGGGAAAAGAGGAGGGCGGGAAACAATCGAGGAAGGAGGAGTAGAAGGAGGAGGAAGTATGAGGAGGAAAAGGAGGAAGAGGTGAAGAATCAGAGGAGGGAGTAGTAGCATGAGTGGCAGTAGGGGAGCGAGGAGGAAAGGAAGAGGGGAGGAGGGATGAGGAGAAAGAGTGGGGAGGGGATGAGGAGGAAGAGTGGGGAAGGGAGAAAGAGGGAGTAGGAAGAGGAAAGAAGTGGAGATGAATTAGAGGAGGGAGGAGTAGGAGGAGGGGAAGAGGAAGAAAGGAGGAGGTGGAAGAGGGGGGGGGGGGCGGGGAATGAGGACGGACGAGTACGACGAGAATTAAGAGAATAAGAATATACTTAAACTTAATAAACGGCATGGTACATTATTCACTCATACGTTATCATTAAAATTAAACTAGTAGTTTTCACCCTCACTAAGAAAAATGACATCGTGAAATATTCTAGGTTAAGAAAGAAGACAATACCATATCGCGAATGATGTTTATCTATTCACAGAGAGAGAGAGAGAGAACCTGAGCGTGCGCGCGCGATATTCATAGGAGTATTGTAACAAAAGTGGGAGTATAAAATTTGACTTTTCACCCGGAGATTTTTTTTAAAAGCGTGTTTTTTTTTTCTCTCTCTCTCTTTGGATTCATGAGGAATTAAAAAAGGGGGTTATAACATATCAAAAAGGGTGTGTTTTTTCTCTCTCTCTCTCTCGTAGACTCCTGAACATTTTCATGGGGAGGGGGGGGGGGGTTATAAAATATATCTTGAATTTCATAGATAGGGGAGTACATTGAGTAGTGTTCTGGGGTTTGTAATGCAGGAAAAGCCCGCGATAAGCCAGCGGCAGGGGGGGGGGGGGGTGGGGGTTCAAAAGTGTTGGCAGTCCTGAGATAGGGGGTGCTTTCAAAGGGAGTGAACAAGCATACGTGTACCCGGCTAAATAACAATTAATGGGGTTGAGGGGGGTGGAGGGGGTTATCGTAACAAAAACTGACGTACCCGAAACTGATTGGAGGCCGTAAACACGATCTTGGCCTCTTTCCATCCGGACCTATCCGTCTGCGATCCCGAGCGTGACCAGACGGGCGGGTTAATCGGGACTTTCCCGCCGTCGTAGGTGATATAGACGTTGAGTGTGCCCATGTTCGTCCTGTTAAGTGGAGAACCCCTGTCGAAGCCATCCCACATGCTGTACCAGAACGAGATCATTGTCATGTCCGTGCCGGCCTCGTTGGCCGGGGAGTCGAAGGGACTGTAGATCCTCGCTTTCTCCCCTGGGTCCCGCCCGTTTGCTTCGGTGTAGAGGAAGTTGCCACCTGGACAAAAATGGGAGGAAAGCAATGATGATGGCGATTGCCACAATGTAGGATTAAATTAACAACATACACATAATGACTTGTGTTTCTAAACAGGCTGTTTGACCACCCACAAGTGACTCAAGAAGTCTTCGGTAAAATAAATTTTAACTAAACAAAATTAAAAAATCAAGCCTCATAGGAAACATCACCTGTTGACATTGATCACTCAATTAGATCTAGATACACTGTCGCTCATTTAGTTGGAATATTTTTGTTTTACCCCAATTTATGTAATTATTTTAAAAATAATTAAAAAATAATAGATCAAGATAATAGTATACATTCTCAGATTTTATTGAATAATAATTGGCCAATGTGTGTTTTGCGTGACTGCTAAAGCATGTGTATGCTACTATGCTTATCAACTAGGGGACCCACGCCATTGAGTCATAAATAACAGTAATGAGGATTCATGCCCCACAAAAGGGCACTAATATAGCACATCGACACGGTTTTGATCCTGGGGCCTCACAGTTACGAGGCCATTGCTTTGTCACTGAACCATGACTGTACGCAGGGGGCAGTTCCCATAAATAAAAACTAAAAAATAAAATGCAATACATTTTTAATAGTTTATTGCATTTTACCCCGGTCCCCAACATAAAAAAAAAATCCTCTGGGCGGCCATGCATTATGGCTCAAGGCATGGGCACACATAGGATTTTTTAGGGGAGGGGAGGGGGGGGGGGGGTTGCCCACCTCCAAAAAAGGTATTATTAACGGGTTTTTCCCAGGGTCTCCTCCCCCCCCCCCCTGGATTCGCCACTGCCTAGGACGGAAAGGGGGCGAAAATCAGTCTGAAAAAAGACGTCATAGAAGATACGTGTTATAACTTGGCGGAAATTTGTATAGTGACCCCTGTTCAAACGTGCAAAAGTATTTGCACGGTATCATAGGAAAGAACACTTCATTGCGGTCAGTTCGACACCATTGACATTTGCGTGCAATGTATTGACGGAGTCGGTTTCGGATTTGAATTTGCAGTGCGAAGGCGGCATTTTGAAGGTCAGGTTAGACGTCGCAGATGACAGAACATAATCTTGGACTATTTAGAGGAATTTGTTAGAACCCTGTAGGATCTAGGATAGTAGAGATAGGAAGGAATAAAGAAAGGCCTTAAAACGGACTAGAAACGGACAAAATGGCGCCTGGACGGTTATGCATGAGTGATTTCAAAAATCAAAGAATTAAGTGACCTTGATGAGATGCTAGAGACTATGTCTATGAAATTTGAAAGGAAATGAGGAAAGGGCATAACTAGTGATATCAAGCACTACGTGCAAAACGAATGCGATTTCCTGACGAAAACAACACGGAAAACACGGAGAAGACTATTAATGGGGCAGAATGTGAACGAAAACAAGGCAATGAAGATATTCGTCATTGCAACGAACGAACAAACAAACAACAAAGAAACAAACGTGTAAACAAGACTCCAAAACAGGGAAAGGCGAAGGGGAATAACCTCCATGACTCGTATTGTTACTTACTGCCTGTTGTATGGTCCCCTGACGGTCCCGTGAACGGGGTCGGGGTCGGCAATCGCCTGACCGACCAATCAAAGTCGTCTTCGTAGTCGTTGGACCATCCGCATCGTTGATTCGATGTCCGATTAGCGTCAAAATTACAATCCTGGCAGCATGCAAGACCTGCACATTTACAAAAAAGTGAATGTCAATGTACATGTACCTTTTTTTGCGAAAGCAGGTACAAAAGTATTTTATATTTAGAACCCATTTAGTACATGTTTTATATGCAAAATGGGTCATATTTTATAGAAGATATGCTTGGAATTATGTCATACATATATATATATATATATATATAGGGAGTCAGTCTTCGAGATATCATCAGTCCAACAATGAAATTATTGATCAGGGTTTTGAAACGTGATGTATCTTTTTTATTCGACATACATCACGTTTTGAAGTGACACCGCTGTCTAGGAACTTCCACAGAAAGTTTGATGCCCGGGTTTTCTTCGAGTGGGTCAGACCACCTGTTATCTTTGATGATGTATGCGGTTCGATATTCGAATAGACAACTTCAGATAAGAGTCAAAGAGCAAACTTAACCTTTGCAGTCATTGCATGCACGTGAAAGCAGAGAAAATAAGAGATACAGAATGGCGAAATGATGAAATACATCGGACCAAAAATAAGAACGTTATAAATGCTTGAAATATGAGTTCGCTTCATTTTTGGGAATTCAAATCTCTGATTTGGTCATCATTTCGGGACGTTTTCATGATCAACTCTCCCATGTGTTTTGTATTAAAATATTATTGTTTTTAATCCTTGGCACCTTTTCCTCTTGGACACTACACTATTTAAGTCCTCTAACAAGAAACTTTGCTCATAAGTAAAGAATTTTAAACAAAGGTACAATTTAGTGATTTTCTTTGTTCGAACAAATGAGAGAGGCTTTATATATCATAATGACATTACCGATTAAACGTATTTGAAAGTTTAATATATGTGATACTATTAAAGTTATAAAAAATGCATTAATTTGCTCATTGCTTCTCCTATTCTATTTAAACTTTCTTAAATGTTCTTTTCGATTTGTATGCTTTCCTTCAGAGCAGTTTCTTATCAAGAATGCATTTCCCATTTAAAGCCAAGTGCGTGGTTCAAAGAACACATAATTCAATGTCAAACTGGTTTTGGAAACGAATTATGATGATACACAGTTTGTAATTCATTTTCTAGCCAAATGTAGTCTTTACCTAAAATATTATCATGTAGTAATAAGCCTTCTCAAGAAATGAATTCCAACTACTTTTCTAACTGCACAGCTGATTTGTTAAAGCTGAACTTTTGGATACTGGTGTGCAAAAACAGCAGGCTTTATTACAGAAAAGTTGGGTATACTGGCAAGGTAGCATTACATCTTAAAAGAACGTTATAAACATATTACAAACAGGTATTATATACATGATTATATATATATTACATATGCATATGTATCCGTGAGAGGGTGTGTGTATGTGGGTGTGTTTGTGTATATATATATATAAGTGCGAGAATAAACTTGTAAAGTACAGCTACGTCTCACGTTCCTAGACCATTTTCTTCACGCCTATATATATATATATATATATATATACACACACAAACACACAAACAAACTTACTGTTACTACTACTACTACTACTACTACTACTACTACTACTACTACTACTACTACTACTACTAATACTACTACTACTACTATTACTACTACTCCTAGTACTACTGCTAGTACTTTGTTTTACTACTTATAATAAAATAATAATAATAATCCCCCAATGACTGTGTTTTGACGCTCCCCTCCAGCTCTGACCGCAAAGGCATATGAAGATTTCTGCGTTTGATGTGATATCTTTTCTCTTCCAGACCTGTCAGAGATATTTGGATATCAGCGTAGTTTTAACAGAATGGTGATACCCTCCCCCCTGTTTTGTTCTCTTCCAAAAAAACCAATGTGACTTATGCGTACAGTAATATCATTATTTAGTTCTAAACTTGCACTAATACCGTAACTATAATTGCAAAGGATAACAGACAAAGTCAATTCACTTCGTATAACTGCCAGAGTACAACAAATTTAATTCATAGCTTTAATTTATTTTGGAAGCGTTCATCACATTTATGAATGCAACCCTCGCGTCGCGAACCCAGAACAAATATAATTATACTTTACCTGCAAGCGCTAACAAAATGGCGACGAAAAACAAATTCATCTTGACGAGAAGTTATTAGGATCCCATAAAACTATCATATGTCCTCAAATACGTGATTCCCTCCAGCATAACCAGATTAAACAAGTATAGTCATGTACAAAGCGTTATCGATAAATCGTGACTGGTCAGAAAACGAACGGAAGATCAAATGAAAACTAAAATTCTAAGTGGGTGACTATCTCGATTTAGTGACGGACTTTAAAACCACTTCACCAGCGATGTGTGAGGTCACAGATTTATATAATACATCGAAAATGCTACCAACAAGAAGAGGAATTAGAAGAAGAACAACATGGACAACATGAACAAAATCAACAAACTTTTTCAAGTTAAACTAAAAAAATGATTTTGGCAGTTTATCAGGGCACAGGACACGTAGGATTAAAAAGAAATTCTTATCTGAAATAAATATTTGCGAAATTATGATAAATGGATAAGCCTGATAAAACCAACGGGTGATAATAAGTGACAGGTTAAAATATACTCGTAAATAGGAGCATCTTTAAAGAAAAACCCCATTTTTTCAATAAAATACAATATTGTTAAGTTCTACTTTGTTTAGTGGTAGTATATATATATATATATATATATATATATATATATGTATATATATATATATATATATATATATATACATATATACGAGCAATTTTACTGATGAGCCTTCTGACGAAACAGTCTGTATAACTCGTACCAATAAAGTGTAACCTTCCAACTCCTATATCTATATACATATATATATATATATATATATATATATATATATATGTAAAACGAGATAATTATGGGATTTAATATATGCACCCTTTTTTTCATATTTCGGAAAGCTTACCATAAATTAATATACCAGTCACGAGAGTAAAACTTCACGTTTTCCTTATCGGACTTTGTGTATAATATTATTTGGACATTATACTCTGTGAACTATACGCATACAAATTGTACACAAAAATTGCTCGTCTATATAGATACAGAGCATCATGATGTATCACCATCACAAGTATTACATTCTGAAGAACCAAATTTCATGAGCTAAAAAAAAGAAATCAATATTGTAAAAAGGTTCTTCGACACTGATTAATGCTTCAATTCCGGTTCCAATACTTTCCAGTGCAATTGCATTATGTAAGTTAACTTTAAAAACAGCTTGCTTATCAAACACTAATTTTCATCATTGTTATTCCACTTATTTTTGGCTGTTCTTAATCTTCTCTTAATCCGTTATTTTGGGTGAAAGTGTAATTATCATTTTACATGCAATTTGTGGTCATAAAGTACATGTATTTTGTTTTATCTACGGTCTCTTTTTCTACGTCTCGGCCTAGGTATCGATTTCGAGACAAAATGCGAACAGATCAAAAGATTTTCTTCTCCTGGTTAAAACTTTGGACTCGTTTCTACAACACTGTTATTTGAAGAAAAAGAGACTTTCACCCAAATAATATAATCACTTTATCAACGCAATTGTATAATCAACCATTTTCAGTTCTATAGTGTATATTTTGTAAGAACATAAAGATAATAAACTGCTTACAAAAGTGATCAATTGATTTGTCTTTGCTTTTCACTTTCTTAAAAGTGGTCGTACATTATTTCAACAATCACCGTTAATTATGATAAAGAAAAAAATGTTTGGGGTTTTAAAGTGACGTTGATAAAACTACCCCCTTTTCTTTGTTTTCCTCTGACTCTTGAGGTGGAGAATCCGAATCATCATCGTATTTCGTCGACAAATCAGTCGGCATCGTCTTCTCAACTTCGCGGATGTCTTCCTCCTTTTGCACCTCCGGTTTCGATTCCACTTCCTTGACCTCTTCGTATTCATTCTGATCTTTCACCACCTCTTTCACGTCTTCGTTCACCGCCTCCTTCACCTCTTCATCTTTCACTTTATCTTCTGAACCAGAAGGCTTGTCAGTAACGTTTTCGTAGTCGGGTGCTTTTACGTCCTTTTCCCCGGTAGTCTCTCCCGATCCGCATGGTGACTCTTCAGCTTCCTCGACATCCTTCTTCTCCGACGTCGATGGACCCACTTCATTCTTGCCTTCGTCGTCCGGGTCATCCGGGTCGTATGTGGTATTGATGTATGCATTTGACTTTCCATCCTCGACATCGAGGTCCTTCACGCCCTCGATGGCCTCTGCTTTCCGTCGGAAGCCGTCGTTCTTGATGCACGTGGCCGTGAACCAGGCGGCGGTGGCGATCAGGATGAAGGACCCGATGCAACTACCGATAATGACGGGGATCATCTCGGGGTCGACGCCATCGATTCGGATGTCGATCGGCTCGGGAGGGTTGACAGGCTCGAGGGGTTCAATCGTTGGAATCTCTAGATGTATGTAATGAGAAGAACAATTGGGTTAGTATACCACGAATACAAGAGAGAGAGGGGAGATGGAGAATGGGATGAGGAGGAAAGGAAGCAAAGATATATATATATATATAGAGAGAGAGAGAGAGAGAGAGAGAGAGAGAGAGCGCGAGAGAGAGATAGATAGAGAGATAGAGAGAGAGAGAGAGAAAAGATGTATCACTTGACATTGCATTTCGGCCCATGGACAATACACGATACGTGTCGACTTTATTACTAAGCTGGATCATGATCACGCTTTTGAGGCCCAGGTGTAATAACTTGAAATATAACTTAGGAATTCTTACCAACTTAATTACCACACAAGAGTTCTATTCATGCATCCATAATTATTCTAAAAGTCTGTTATTAATTTGGAAAGATTAATGATATAATATATAACATTTGAATGGAGTCTATAGACATTTAGTGTTACAAATTATTATATCGACCTAAACAAATAATAATGGTAAACAAATCATACGACAATCCAAGAATAAAAAACAATATAGACAAACTAAGTTTTTTGTTAGGAATTCATCAGCGTCCTGCTGATTCGTTCTTGTTAAAGATTTAATTATGCACTGGAAACAGAAATGAAATATGGGACTGCAAACACATGTTACAATCCTGTTTAATCTAAACTTTTCGGGTATCTTCAGGTGCGTTTCTTCGACGATACTCTTCCAGTCTGGAATGAAAAAAGTCATACATACTTGTTCACCTTAACTAGAAATAAGCTTCTCTCTTTAAAATTAATATTTTAAAGCCCCACTGCACTACTTATAGCTACTTGCGCCCTCTATATAGCAAACAATGCCTAATCGGTGACCATTGGTCTCCTATGGTCCCTTTTTTCTTATGTTAATTGAGAGCTGATTTGATGAGATAACCACCTGTCAGTTACCTTGCAGGGAGGTCTAATCCCCTGGCCAAACTAGTGCGGATGGGCTTTAAAAGAAACTTACTTTCCTGGCAAGTAGAGCCCTGGTAGCCCTCGGGGCACAAGCACTCGTAACCACCGTTTCCAATCTCGTGGCAAATATGTCCCTCATGGCAGGTTTTATTTATGCAGAAATCAATATCTGTTGTATATGTATGACAAAAAGGACACTGATTTTTTGAAATGTTGTTATTTTACGCGAAATAACCAAATACAACTTGTACGGTAGAAGGAAGAAATAAAAAGTTAAAGGTTACCTTGGCTAGCGTCCGATAGTTCGGTCTTGATTACAGAAGCTATGACATCATAAAAATTCATAATTTCTCAATTTTTCTTCATTTTCCGAAAGACATAGGAAATCGGAAATTGAGATGGTCATACCTCAGCCAATACTTAACATATTCAATAGGTTTTCGACATTTGGACATTATTTCTGATGCTTTTTCGGAAAGTGAAGAAAAAAATTGAGAAATGTTAAAAATATATTTTTGATGACGTCACACTTCACCACTCTATATCATCATTTATGTTATTGCATTGTGGAATGATAATCAAATTGTACCTATACTATTAGCGGAGTTGTAGTTCTTGCTGCTGCTGTTCCGACTAAACTAATTTTGTTGTTGTGAGTAAAGTTGTTTTGGTTTATAATAATGGGTACTGCTATAGGGAAGAATAAGTACAACGATGTATATTAGGCCTACGAAATTCACTATGATGTTTCATCAATAGTATTCTGTCAAATTAAAATGTTAGTGACCATAACAATTGCTACAACAACAGTGTCTCCCAAAGTATGCCAAGTGCTACGATCTAAAAGCCTATCGCTACATTTCTCTGTAATTTACTATTCCATTGATATACTCCAAGCAGAATTACGAGGACTTCATTTCGACTTTTTTTACGATGTTTACGAAAAATATTTGTTTCCCATAATCTATGCAATGCTTACTACGATAAATGCGATGTTTACTACCGTGTATACGATGTTTGCTACGATGCGTACGATATTACTTACGATGGGTAGCACCTTGATTTCTCACCTGTTTCGCAATTCTGACCTGTCCAGCCGAATGTGCAGCCGCAGTAATATTGAGAATTCGCTTGGGGATTACATGAACCTCCATTGAGACAAGGATTGCTTCCACATACGTCGGTAGCTGTTGATTTGGATGAAGGTCAAAACAAATACAAATATATGAAAAAAGTGAAAACAAAACTAACAACAACAAACACATGACACATCTCCTGTAACTGCTGGTCGGTGTCCCGGCATAATGCTCCAGGAATGAATATCCGGGCTTTAAGTCGTCAAACATATAGCATTATAGGGTCAGGGTTTGCAATTCGGTCTTTAGTTAGATTTGGGAATGCACTAAGGGTGTAATAAAGTGTTAGGTCCAGGGTTGAAGTTAGAATTGGGTTAGTCTATGAAACTGGCCACGGAGCAATTAAAGCCGGATAATATGTCGTACAATATACCGCTTATTGAGCAGCATTGTGAATTAAATGTCTGATACACCACAATCCCACCCGACCCATTCCTGCCTGTTCAGTGTAATATCTTACATTGTTCAGTCTGGTGTCGGTGGTGTTGGTGAAACAATAGTAGGGTATACCAAATATTTGTTTCATCAGAAAAGATAGAAAACACTAACAAACATACAGACAAAGAAACAAAGAAACAAAGAAACGCACAATTTCTTTTTCACTACTCACCAAAGCAACCTTCACTTAGGGAAATGTCGTCGAACGCGATATCACCCAAATTTCCATCGCCACGTGATCCAATAAATGAAATCTAGCACAAAAAAAGAAGATTTTTTGTTGTTGGTAGAAACAACAACAAAATCAAGAGCATGACGATGTCCCGAAATTTAATTGCTCCTGCGACAATGGCTCCGGGCATCATTTCGGTAAATGGTTAGGGTTAGGGTTAGGGTAAGGTATATCAGTCCTGTTTAGACGGAGGCAAGTTACCCTGGGGTAAAGGTCGTGTTAAGAGCTAGTCGGGGTAAATATGGTGAGGTAGGTGTAAAGGTCGGAGTAAGGACCGTCTGAACGATGATTGTGTTAGCTACGCCTACCTTTACCCCGACCTATTTACTCTTGGATGTTTCCAGAAGTAACTAGCTAACACGACTAGAGGGTAGCGTAAGTTGACCGTTTGGATGCTCTCACTTACACCCGGGAGTATATATTACCTTTCACTAGCCATCTATACACAGAGTTTGGCCAACTTAGTTTTACTGGGTCACAACATGGCGTATATATTCGGGTTGTGCGCTTGGTTCGATGAATCGTTTTTTGTTAAAGTTCAAGGGTAAATCTATCTAGCAAGACATTCACCCAGTAGTTATGTTTCACATGTAATAATATCGTTATTAGTTTGTAAATTTGTATAATTCCACCTTATATGTTGTCTTACATTATTTAGTTTTTCTTTTTTTATATCAAATAACCATCTTAATTAGGTATGTTTTCTTCATTTAATTTCGTTATATTACTCACGTTGATTAAACACTATATAAATGTATTTTATCATTATTATTATTATTGCTATCATCATTCTCATTTTCAGTATCATAATCAATATTACTGTTATTATGATAATTATGCTTATTATTCTCTTTTTAATAAAAATTATTATTATTATCATTATTATTATCATTAATACTATCATTCGATGTTGTGGTGTTGGCCGATCAGATCACGGGAATAAGCACGGTCAATCTGCATGGCTCATCGTCAAAGAAACTAAGTTAAATCTTTTGTCAACTCCGGTTGTTGCTACGGCAGGCAGTCAGTGAAAACGAATTCGTTTAATCAAATTATGGAAATGCAAGCATTACTTTAAACAAACAGAACTTTGTTATTCCTGGCTCATTTTTCCCGATTGAGGTGTCATATGAAATATGCATCATATGAGTTGCATCACATGAAAGAGGTGGATCTAAGCTTTACAAATATGTGTCATTTATTAATTATAATTGTGATTATAAAGTTATGATAAAACATCGATAATTCTCGGTTTCGTTTTTTCTCAGACGCACTGTATAACAAATCCCCAAAATGAGTAAACAGAACAGTTGATATTCGACTTAGAAGGCTCGAACCCCTCCTATTGACGAAATGCTCGTACGCCTATGATTACACTGCTCCATCCTGAATTTTCCTTTGAGTAGGTTGAAATGTACATGAAATTCCTTTTTTTAAGGGGGGGGGGGGAATTGGTGCTAATTTGAAATAGAAACCTATGAAATTACAATTAAGGACACAATCTACCACTCGCTCGCGTTGCCTACTTTCTGGTATTGTTACGCAGATGATTTCATTGTTTACTCCGGGCGCAATAATACCTACACTGTAGATAAATCATTACCAACAAACAAAGAAACAAATAACAGGTGAAGTACTCACGGTGTAATATCCCAGGCTCTCGGGAATGGATACGTTGAAGTGCTTCCACGTATCAGTGAGGTTGCTTTGGCCACGTACTACAATATAGTAGGTAATTGTAGTATAGCTATATGAAATAGCCATTAAGAGCTCACCAACATTGTCCCCAAAAGCGTGGTAGTAGAAGTCGACGTTACAAGGTATTCTTTCCTTGAAGAACTCGACGGATTTCAAGATAGCAGTATCTTGATCATTTTTGCGTGTCGTTTCGATGTACATATAGTGCCCTAATAAGGAAACACAGTTATTGCAGATAATTGTAAAAATGTTGTATGCATATCTCTGTATAATCATTTCTTGCAATTGCTATCCTATATCATGATCATGATCATGATAATTGTAGTAACACCACTAATGATTATTATAATAAATATAGTGACTAAATACATTTTCAGAGACCTCACAGATAGGACTTGTATGACAAACCAATAAATAATCATATTACAAATATCAAAGTTTTCTTTTTAAACGTATAGAGATTCGTTAATTGAATCTGCGATAACTGTACTTGTCGTACAAAAGAAACATTAAAAGAGTCTACCCACATGTCTCCGGTATTAAAATAGTATAGAGAAGTATCGGTTTTAAATATGGCTCTCTTTATAGGTTAAAGTAGGGAGTAGACCACACTGCAAGGTCACTGGACAGGTAGCTATCCCATCAACTCAGCTCTCAATTAACATAATAAAAAGAGGATCATGGGGGACCAAGGTCACCGATTAGGCATTGTTTTCTACATAGAGGGAGCAAGTAGCTACAAGTAGGACAGTGTGGCTTTAAGAATATTTTAAAACATGATGAGTGAAAATTGTTTAACATGTTGTATATTCTTCCAATCACACAAGATACTGCCGTAGACTTTTTTTCAAAGGACAAGCGTGTTTACTCATGCGAAACTTGTCCGTCTAAAGAAGGACATTCACTGTCCTTCGATATCGGGTGTGTTCCTGAAAGTGCGCTTACCTGTATCGTTCATGAGGGTGTGATCAGTAAGTGGTCCAGTGTCAAGAGAGGGCGTTTCACCAGAGTGTCTCGTCCAGTCGAAGTCGTCTTCGATGTCCTCTTGGTAAAAGAAACACAGATCACCCATCTCACTGCTCTCAAAGTTACACGTGTTGGGGATTTCTGTGAATAGAATGAACGGTTAAAGCCATGCACATAGTATTAAGTGTCCATGTGTAGTGCATCATAATTCGCAGACACCTGATGTAATTCCATTACCAATTTTTGTATATAACTTTTCTTTCTCCCTCTTTGGGCTAATATTTCTCAGTTTTGAATACTTAAATAATAGTTTTGTTTTCATTAAACTTTTTTTTTCAAACGGTAACAAAAAGAGGGCAATACAATTTTTTTTTTTTTCGCCTCAGCCTTATATTTTACCATATTACTAAGATTATTTTTAGAATATCGGTTTCAAGAGCAAGAAGTAGAATAAATCCCATGGTCGGAAGGGAACAAATTTTGTTTTGTAAAGGATGCGGACACAAGAAATGCAATATTTGTGGTTAGAAATATAATGGAGAGAGCAGTCGAAATGCAAAAGGATGTGTACATGTGTTTCATTGTTTATTCAAAGGCTTTCGATAGAGTAAAACATGAGCTTAAAAGGCATTCTTTCTGTATTTATCTTCTGAATAGATTTTCAAGGTTTTGTTGTTGTTGACTTATTGTCTCAATCAATGAATCTGTTATTCTGGAACAATGGAATATAACTTACTGGGTTGTCTGACCATTACGTCGTCAATACCGATGTCAGATCTTTCTCCTTTACCTATGACACCTTCAAATACAATCTGAGGAAAGAAGGAAGAGACAAAGAAGGAAACTAAAAGTAGAATAAGGAAGAACATGTAGGAACAAACACACAATCTGGGCAAGGAGGAGGAGGACAACGACGAAGAAGAGGAGGGAGGAGATGAAGTGGAAGAAAAGAGGGAAGACGCGAGAAAAGAGGAGGGCGGGAAACAATCGAGGAAGGAGGAGTAGAAGGAGGAGGAAGAATGAAGAGGAAAAGGAGGAAGAGGAGAAGAATCAGAGGAGGGAGTAGTAGAATGAGTGGAAGTAGGGGAGCGAGGAGGAAAGGAAGAGGGGAAGAGGGATGAGGAGGATGAGTGGGGAAGGGATGAGGAGGAAGAGTGGGGAAGAGAGAAAAAGGGGATGAATTAGAGGAGGGAGGTGTAGGAGGAGGGGAAGAGGAAGAAGGGAGGAGGTGGAAGAGAGGGGGGGGGGGGATGAGGATGGAGGAGTACAACGAGAATGAAGAGGATAAGAATATACTTAAACTTAATAAACGGCATGGTACATTATTCACTCATACGTTATCATTATAATTAAACTAGTAGTTTTCACCCTCACTAAGAAACATGACATCGTGAAATATTGTAGGTTTAGAAAGAAGACAATAACATATCGCGAATAATGTTTATCTATTCACAGAGAGAGAGAGAAAGAGAGAGAGATAGAGAGAGAGAGAGAGAGAGAGAGAGAGAGAGAGAGTGAGAGAACCCGAGCGTGCGCGCGCGATATTCATAGGAGTATTGTAGCAAAAGTGGGTGTATAAAATTTGACTTTTCACTCGGAGATTTCTTTAAAAAGCGTGTTTTGTTTTTCTCTCTCTCTCTTTGGATTCATGAGGAATTAAAAAAGGGGGTTATAAAATAACAAAAAGGGTGTGTTTCTCTCTCTCTCTCTCTCTTTGGATTCATGAGGAATTAAAAAAAAGGGGGTTATAAAATATCAAAAAGAGTGTCTTTTTTCTCTCTCTCTCTCGTAGACTTCTGAATATTTTAATGGGTGGGTTATAAAATATATCTTGAATTTCAAAGATAGGGGAGTACATTGAGTAGTGCTCCGGACTTAGAGGGGTTTGTAATGCAGGAAAAACCTGGCTAAATAACAATTAATGGGGGTGAGGGGGGTGGAGACAAAAACTGACGTACCCGAAACTGATTAGGGGCCGTAAACATGATCTTGGCCTCTTTCCATCCGGACCTATCTGTCTGCGATCCCGAGCGTGACCAGACGGGCGGGTTTATCGGGACTTTCCCGCCGTCGTAGGTGATATAGACGTTGAGTGTGCCCATGTTCGTCCTGTTAAGCGGAGAACCCCTGTCGAAGCCATCCCACATGCTGTACCAGAACGAGATCATCGTCATGTCCGTGCCAACCTCGTTGGCCGGGGAGTCGAAGGGACTGTAGATCCTCGCTTTCTCTCCAGGGTTCCGCCCGCTTGCTTCGGTGTAGAGGAAGTTGCCACCTGGACAAAAATGGGAGGAAAGCGATGATGATGGTGATTGTCACAATGTACGTGTGTTTCAAATCAGAAATAAATTGTAGGATTAAATTAACAACATACACATGATGATTTGTGTTTCTAAACAGGCTGTTGGACCACCCACAAGTGACTCAAGAAGTATTCAGTAAAAGAAATTTTAAATAAACAAAATTACAAAATCAAGCCTCATAGGAAACATCATCTATTGACATTGATCACTCAGTTCAATTAGATATAGATACACTGTCGGTCATATAGTTGGAATATTTTAGTTTTACCCCAATATATGGAATTATTTTTTAAAATAATTTAAAAATAATAGATCTAGATACTAGTATACATTCTCAGATTTTATTGAATAATAATTGGCCAATGTGTGTTTTCCGTGAATGCTAAAGCATTTGTATGCTACTATGCTTATCAACTAGGGAACCCACGCCCTTAAGTCGTAAATGACAGTAATGAGGATAAATGCCCCACAAAAGGGCACTAATATAGAAAATCGACACGGGTTTGATCCTGGGGCCTCACAGTTACGAGGCCATTGCTTTGTCACTGAACCATGACTGTACGCAGTGGGGGGAGGCAGTTTCCATAAATAAAAAATAAAAAATAAAATGCAATCCATTTTTAATAAGTTAATGGTAAGGATACTGTAGACGACGACCATCGTAGAGCAGAATTGAAATCACTTATGATTGTCTTTTCAAAGAATGTAGAACGTTTAAATAATGTAATAATATGATATTAGGACCAGGCGCGGATCCAGGATTTCTTAGGGGGGGGGGGGAGGGGCAAATTTGAAATCATTTTGAAATTTAGTGTGCTGAAATTTGAAAATCTTTTTTTTTTTTTGGCTCCCGAAAATTGAAAAATCGCATCCCCCCCCCCTTGAGCGTCAGGGGGGGGGGGGGGGGAGGTTGCCCATCTCCAAAAAAAGGTATCATTAACAGTTTTTTTTCCCAGGGTCTCCTCCCTCCGCCCCTTCCCCCCCACCCCCCCCCCCCCCCCCTAGGACAGAAAGGGGACGAAAATCAGTCTGAAAAAAGACGTCATAGCTGATACGTGTTATAACTTGGCGGAAATTTGTATAGTGACCCCTGTTCAAACGCATTTTACTCAAATATTTTTGTGATAACATGTAACGTATTTGCACGGTATCATACGAAAGAACACTTCATTGCGGTAAGTTCGACACCATTGACAGGCTGTTACGTAATGCATAACAAATTAATCATTTTGGGGCAATAATTTTGCGCTGACGTCATCAAATTTTACCAAACTTAGCAGAAAATTGTCACATGTTTTGATACATGTGTATGCTAAGTTTTATTGACGTAGGTAGATCGTCATTTTAGAGCAAGTTGAAGTAATTTCACAATTTTCTTGAAAATTGCGAATTTGGAGGGCAATTTTTTCAAATTTGGTCAGCGTTAGGTATATCATTTTTTATTTGGCTGGAAAGGGCATATCTTGAAGTATCTAAATCCAAAAAAGGGTATTTGTTTGCATATTCCGTTTGGAGCGTTAATTTAGCATGGCTTTGTGCAATTATGAGATAAAGATACTGCGAGAAATCGAGACGAAACGGAAATGGTATGAGAAAGTTATGACAATTTCAGATTTTGAAGGGTTCCATTTTTCAATTTCTTTTAGAGATTTTTGACGGAGTCGGTTTCGGATTTGAATTTGCAGTGCGAAGGCGACATTTTGAAGGTCAGGTTAGACGTCGCAGATGAAAGAACATAATCTTGGACAATTTAGAGGAATTTGTTAGAACCCTGTAGAATCTAGGATAGTAGAGATAGGAAAGAAGAAATTAAGGCCTTAAAACGTACCAGAAACGGACAAAATGGCGCCTGGACGGTTATGCATGAGTGATTTCTAAAATCGAAGAAGTTAGTGACCTTGATGAGATGCTAGAGACTATGTCTATGAAATGTTAAAGGAAACGGACGTGAGAAAAGGGCATTACTAGTGAAATCAAGCATTACGTGCAAAACGAATGCGATTTCCTGACGAAAACAACACGGAAAACACGGAGAAGAATATTAATGGGGCAGAATGTGAACGAAAACAAGGCAATGAAGACATTCGTCATTGCAACAAACAAACAAACAAATAACAAAGAATCAAACGTGTAAACAAGACTCCAAAACAGGGAAAGGCGAAGGGGAATAACCTCCATGACTCATATTGTTACTTACTGCCTGTTGTATGGTCCCCTGACGGTCCCGTGAACGGGGTCGGGGTTGGCAATCGCCTGACAGACCAATCAAAGTCGTCTTCGTAGGCGTTGGACCATCCGCATCGTTGATTCGATGTACGATTAGCGTCAAAATTACAATCCTGGCAGCATGCAAGACCTGCAAATTTACAAAAAAAGTGAATGTCAATGTTCATGCACCTTTTTGCGAAAGCAGGTACAAAAGTATTTTATATTCAGAACCCATTTAGTACATGTTTAATATGCAAAATGGGTCATATTTTATAGATGATATGCTTGGAATTATGTCATACATGTATATATATATATATATATATAGGGTGTCAGTCTTCGATCAGTCCAACCATGACATTATTGATTAGGGTTTTGAAACGTGATGTATCTTTTTTATTCGACGTACATCACGTTATGAAGTGACACCGCTGTCTAGGAAATTCCTCGGAAAGTTTGATGCCCGGGTTTTCTTCGAGTAGGTCAGACCACCTGTTATCTTTGATGATGTATGCGGTTCGATATTCGAATAGACAACTTCAGATAAGAGTCAAAGAGCAAACTTAACCTTTGCAGTCATTGCATGCGCGTGAAAGCAGAAAAAAATAAGAGATACAGAATGGCGAAATGATGAAATACATCGGACCAAAAATAAGAACGTTATAAATGGTTGAAATATGAGTTCACTTAATCCAATTTGGTCAGTACGTTGGGACGTTTTCATGGTCAACTCTCCAATTTGTCGTATACTAAAATGTGATTGTTTTTTCTTCTCCCTGGCACTTTTTTTAATTATCTTGGACACTACACTGTTTACATCCTCTAACATGATACTACGCTCACAAGTAATGAATTGTAAAAAAAAGTACAATTTAGTGAATTTCTTTTGTTCGAAAAAATGAAAGTTCAATATGATACTGTTACTACAGCTGTCATAAATGTATTAATTTTCTCATTGCATCTCCTATTCTGTTCAAACTATCATTGCCTGGTATAAAATGTATTAATAGTTGCTGATGAGCCTTCGGGTGAAACAAACAATACGTACTAATAAAGTTGAACCTTTTCAACCTATATATTCACATTTGCTCCTACAGTTGAGCACTGTCAGAAATTGCAGTTTTACTAAACTCGCTTATATATATATACATGTATATAATATATTTAAAACAATTGAATACAAATCCTTGAGAGAGTTGTCTTCTTTACTATGAATACTAGCAGTAATACTTCTACTACTACTACTACTACTACTACTACTACTACTACTACTACTACTACTACTACTACTAACCCTTCATTACCACTACCACTACTACTACCACTACTACTGTTACTGCTACTACTACTACAACTTCAACTACTACTAGTACACATAATAATGTGCCCCATGATTGCCAGTGTTTTGACATTCCCCTCATGCTTCGACCGCAAAGGCATCTAAATATTTCGTTTTTATGACGTGATATCTTTCCTCTTCATGTCAGAGATATTTGGAGATCAAGGTAGTTCTAACCACACGGCGATACAGGTACCTCTTTCCCCCAGTTCCCGTCCTTCCATAATACCAATGTGACTTATGTGTACAGTAATCGCTATATTTTGTTCTAAACTTGCACTAATACCGTTACTATAGTTGCAAAATCTGGCACACAAAGTCCACTCACTTTATTTAAGTCTCAGAGTACACCAAATTTAATTCATAGATTTAATTCACTAAAGAAGCGTTCACCACGTTTATAAATGCGTCGCGAACCCAGAAAAATACTTTACCTGCAAGTGCTAACAAAATGGCGGAGCACAACAAATTCATGTTGCCGATAAGTTCTTAGGATCCCAGAAAAATATCATATGTCCTCAAACACGTGATCCCTCCAGCATAACCAGACTAAACAAGTATGGTTACGTACAAAGCACAATCAAGAAATCATGACCGATTATAAAACGGACGAATGTTCAGATGAGAACAAAAATTCTAGGTGGGTAACTAGCTCGATTTAGCGACGGACTTTAAAACCACCCAACCAACGATTCGTGAGGTCACAGATAAGGAAAAGATATTGAACACGCTATCACAAAATATACCCTAAACGGTAGATCATTGATTGAGAGAAGAAAATAAGTAGTGACGGAGTTCACAGATTGAGAACGCGTCAATATAAAAGATGTAAATGGTTTGATAAGATAAATTTTAAAATCATGTAAATGATAACAAAAATATATACTTTGATGCATATTTAGCTTTTGAAGAGACGCTGTTGGAGATATTACGTTATCTAAAGACAGTGATAAATAGCGTTAAAACTAAACTTTCTCATTTACGAAAAGAAATGTGTATGGAGTAATGCCCCATAATAAGGATTAGTTTGTAAATTATGACAATTTACATTTAAAAATGGTTTTAAGGAGAAAGTCGACTAAATAATGAATTATAATTCTATCTTTTTCCCTGTCCTCTAAAGCGAATAAAGCGTTTTTTTCCAAATACATGTTATTTCTTTCATCATATTTCGAATATGAGGTATTTTCAGGGGATATGTCGAAAATAGTACTTTTCCCAACTGACACACGGATGATGGAAATATCCATACATGATTTTTGTTGCCTTTACCAAAACCCCACCTTCTCTTTGATCTACAGATTTTGATATTCTCTCGATAATAACGAGCGGGTTAAGTGAGGCTAAACAGAATGATATTGCATTGAACTTTGATTTGTTTATACTCGTTCTACCCTGCACATGTAATCAAAACGTTAATTGATAACTAGCTCTTGAGTAATTAACTAATCATTACACGTTTCTACGCTTTTTGCAACAGAAGTCCTATGATGCCGTAATTATTTGAAATGTTAAGAAAACTAGATATGTGATGAAAAAAAATCTTAAAACCACTGATAGTCATTAAGACAATTATTTTAAGCTGCCAAGCTGCATAAACATATAATCGTACGTGCAGTTGTCAGCGTTAGACTGGGGAGCTCCGCTATTTAAAGGGGTCTGCTCGCTATTTAGAAGGACCGCTATTTATATAAAAAAAGACCCCTATTAATTTAGTCTCGCGTTATGGATAGCGATCCTTATGAATAATGGTCCTTATGAATAGCGAGGAAAATTGTCTATGGTTTGTTTGCTATTTGTAAGGACCGCTATTATGGATAGCGGTCCCTATGGATAATGGTCATCATGAATAGCGGTCGTAGTAGTAGTAGTAGTAGTAGTAGTAGTAGTAGGAATTATTTCCGTATAAAAACATAATCCAATCCAATCTAGGAATTTACAATGCGCAATATTGCCTAAGGCGCTGATGAGATACGGTAGATTACCCACATTCAGCTTACCCGTCATGGGAAAGCTGGTCTTCCGTGGGTTCCGGAACAAGTGCATAACAAAATTATAAACACATATTTGAACAACAGTAAATAAATTGTCAAAGAAAAATATGTTATAAACAACAAGTATTTATAACAAGATAATGAGGGGGAGCCATGCGCTACAGTTCTGCAATCTTAGATTTGAATTTATACCAGAGGACGATTTGATATGAGGAGGAAGTGTGTTGTGAGGTTTTGCGTTTCTAGACTTGATTGAACTTTTTAGGTTATTTGTTCTCAGTTTGGGTACTTTGATTTTAGCTCCGATTCGGGAAGGGTAGGAACGGGTTATCAACTCAAATTAATTTCTCGAATATTCAGGGGTTAGATTATTCATAATTGTATTCATGACAACAAGGGAATGACTATTTTTTTTTCTCCAAGAGTTGTCAATTAAGAGCATTATGTATTTCAAAAACAGAGACATGAGATTCAGGTTTTATTTTTAGTATACTACGGCCTGCCCTATTTTGTTATTTTTGGAGGCGATCTGTACATTTCCTGAAAGCTGCACTAACATGACATCACTATAATCAAAATACGGATGGATCAGTGAGTTACATATTTATTTCAGTACCGATTCACTCAGGAATCACCTTAGTCTTCCTGGAAAGCCTACCATTTGACCAATTTTTCTTCAACATATTGTCTATATGTAAATTCCAGATTAAATTTTCATCAACTAAGACGCCGAGGTACTTGACATGATGAACTTGATCTATTGAGATGTCATTCAATGAAACTCGGAGGACATTCTGTTTAGATATCAAGTGGTTGCTGTTTTTTTTTTTTTTTACAGTTGACACTTAATTCAGATGTGAGAAATATAAAACAGTATCATCAGCATACAACTTGACATGACAAGTTTTTATTTTATTTTACTTCCTAATTAATATGGATAGCAAGCTTGACCCATTTGAAGGGCTCTTTGGTTCTCGACGTTTCGTCACTTTCTCTGATCGTCTTCGTGAGAAATAATCAGTCAACTTATGGTTGTCCTTAAAATATTCCTTAGGATTGCATGGTACCACAGTAAGGGCTGCAAGTTTGGGACAGAAAGGGTGAAAGAAAGAGAGACAGAGGGAAAGAGAGAGGGTTCGAGGAAGAAAGCGAAAAGGAAAGAGAAAAAGAGACGGAGAGGGTGCATGGGTGAGGCGATTGATGGGGAGGGGGTGTCTAGGAATGTAACAGAAAAAACAACGACACAAAAGAGTAGTAGAGCTTGTTGATGAAGTGCACTTTTTTGAAGCACCGAGATAAAGAAAAGCGTTTGTAGACTGGCAGATTATACCCTATGATTTGCAAACAAACTTTGCCTGCAATTATCTTACTCTGTAAACATACTACAGTGAAATATACAAGTTAATACACAAAATTGGATGTGAACTGTGAGGCCAAAAGTAAGTATAAAACCTTTGATCTGATACCCGTTTAAGTTTATGACACTCCCTGATTATCATGGGTGTCGATCCCGGGGGGGGGGGGGGGGATGGCCTGTACAATCACCCCCCCCCCCCAATAATTCACCATCACAACAACAACAAAAATGAAGAGAAAAATTAATGATGAGACCCCGATGAGAGTAGTTAATGGTTATTACTCGCAAGATGACCATCAATATACACATTTTGCTATCTCATTTTCATAATACATACATATACAAATAGAAAACGAATTAAATAAGACAACCGTATATGAAACAAGAATAAATTGAATTCTCGCTCGTACGGTTTCATCAGGAATTTATGGATTTATTCAATTTATTCAATCAACAGCATCATATAAATGCAGTGCGCCAAATGCAAAGCCGCAGCGTTAAAAACCAACGAGCTAAATATTAATACTGAGTGATAGAGAGTATACAGGCGCGTAGCCAGGGCGCGGGGCGGTCGCCCCCCCCCCCAAAAAAAAAAAAACGCCGGCAAAAAAGAGAGAGAGAGAGAGAGAGAGAGAGAGAGAAGAGAGGAAAGGAAGAGGACGTAGGAAGAAAAAGGATTAAGAGAACGGTACAGCGAATCGTCTTGTTTCTCTAATAACTTTATGAAACGTCAAATGAAACTAAATTTAGACAAGGATTAACAGTCGAGAATGGTACAACGAATCGTCTTCTTTCTTTAATAATTTGATGAAATGTCAGGGCTTCCGCGCTATGGAAGGGGAACTTAATTTGAACAAGGATTAAGAGTCGAGAACGGTACAACGAATCGTCTTCTTTCTCTAATAATTTATTGAAACGTCAAAGCCGGGAGGGGGGAAACTGAATTCAGACAAGGATTAAGACTCGAGAATGGTACAACGAATCGGCTTCTTTTTTTAATAATTTAATGAAACGTCAGAGCTACCGCGCTACGCGCGGAGGAAGGGGAACTTGATTCAAACAAGGATTAAGAGTCGAGAACGGTACAACGAATCGTCTTCTTTCTTTAATAATTTAATGAAACGTCAAAGCTTCCGCGCTTTGCGCGGGAGGGAGGGAGGGAGGGGGGGAACTGAATTCAGACAACGATTAAGAGTCGAGAATGATACAACGAATCGTCTTCTTTCTTTAATAATTTAATGAAACGTCAGAGCTTCCGCGCTACGCGCGGAGGTAGGGGAACTTGATTCTTACAAGGATTAAGAGTCGAGAACGGTACAACGAATCGTTTTCTTTCTATAATAATTTAATGAATCATCAAAGCTTCCGCGCTTCGCGTGGGAGGGCAAAAACTCCCCCTTCCTGTTCACCCCCCCCCCCCCTAGGTAGCGCGTTTCGCGTGCTCACTACCGCCTCCCTAGAATAAAATCCTGGCTACGCGCTTGAGAGGATAATAACCCAGGTAGCAAGCCCATGTGGGACCCACATGGGTCCCATATTCTCTGAAATGCTATCTTTATTGAGGGTGACTTGAAAAAGTTAATATCTTGAAAGGGAGGGGTGCAACCTGCCTCACGCTTCTACCTCTTGGTTGCTTTGATCCATTGCCGAAAATATTTTTGCACCTATCACCCCCCCCCCCCCCCACCACGGATACAAATCGACACCCCTGCTGATTATAATTGACATATTTAAGGAAAACAAACTCTAGACAATGTACGTGGTACGTGTATATGTATGAAGGGTTCATTTATAGAGGGGGGGGGGGGGGGGGTGAACTAGTATGATGGGAGGGGGAAGCGGGATGGGCGTCAGTCCTCCAGGTAAATTAGTATGGGAAAGGCATCTCTACATTATTAGGGCAGCTAAGATCTAGCCGAAGAAGTTTTATAGATGATGCCATTGGGCAAACTCCCTATCTTACGCATGATTTGTACACCACTTTGTGTCTACTGTTGTGGTACATTTCGTTTTAAGTGCGATAAGCATCTCTATGTGAATTGAAATAAACTCAAACGCCACCCCTACAGTATTAAACGTTCGTGTCTTATCTGCAAGGGCTCATTGGAGTAACTGAAGCCCAAATTTCGGGCAAGTCTTAAATTAGCACAAATCATGAGTATGTTTTAGAGTCAGAAAGCAGAAATCACTTCAAACAAAAAGTCCACCCTGATATGAAGTTGACGGAATATAAATGGAAACAGACAAAATGAGAGTAACAGGTCAGTGAAAGATTGAACATAATCCGATTCAAAATAGGAAAGTTACGATTTTTTGAAGCTGCGATCATGCAAACACAAATTGGCAACTCTGTGACATATCTTGTGAGGTTTCCTCCCATTTGCTCTGTACTTACAAACTAAGGAAAATCATTTTGTTTTACTCCCTCAAGTAAACTTTCAATCAAACATGCACTCTTAATATGATAATTGTAACTTTCTATACATTCCTATATGGAGAAAATTATTCCGTCATCAATAACGATGAAATTTAAAGTTCATGACATTTTCTGTACATTATGTCCGCCATTACAATACAATGTATTTGAGACACTACTGAGCGCCCTCAAAGAGGACTCTACGACTAGGTTAAAATAGCTCCATCTTCGTGTAATGCGATCGCAGTCAGCCCTTATGACCTTTATTATTAGGGACTTTTAGATTCGCACGAAGACAATAGGTCTATGCTACGATCGACGTCCTGTTAATGCACTGCCGTGAATGGACGTCACACGTATCAGTCCACGCAAATCTAAAAGTCCCTATTGATGGGAGGGAAAGGCGGATCAAACATTCACTAGCACAAGATCGGGCATTCTGGCATTCTGTGAAGAAAGAACCCCCCCCCCCCCCCCAACAACAAAAAAGAAGTCCCTCCTGGGATCTTCCATTGAAAGGCACTGGCTTAATCATGTAGGATATACGTATTGGTGTGTACTTCAAGGTTCTGGAATCATCAAAATAATAAGAAATGTGACACAGTCTGGGTAAAAGTAACAAGTATTGTACAAAGAAAGATATGTATGGAACTACACAAACATGTGCATGAAAATGAGGCCCACATTTTTAAGCAGTTACATGACATATTTAGAATATGAAGGCATTGAAAAGCCATGCTTTTCAGAGATTTTTGTCCCTGATGTTCTTTTCACATTTGCATAATAACAATAAATTGATGTTTATATCGTTAAAAAAGTATATCATTTTAATATTGCACAAAAATCTTCTGGTAATCGCAGAGAAGTATGATTGCGCGGTATATTTTATTACAATGCCAATTGTGATGACGATATAAATGATATAAATATTACAAATTATACTCGTTCGTTCGTGTCTCCTAAGATCAAGATTAATGTATCTTGATCTTCGAAGTAGTTGCTACAACCGGCCGTGTCAGACACGTTGCCCCGGGGTGCGAGATAGGACTCTTGTAGCGTGCCCCCATTTAAAACAATTTTTAAATTAAATTATACTATAAGTACTACTTTTACTACTAGTACTACTACTACTACTACTACTACTACTACTACCACTACTACTACTACTACTACTACTACTACTACTACTACTACCACTACTACTACTACTACTACTACTTCTACTGCTACTACTACTACTTGTACACATTATGAAATGAAGTCTCCATGCGTTTCCAAAGAGTTTTGGAAATTATTACCCTAGCTTTAGCTCCGGCAGCCATTTTCAGCGCACAGTGCATTTCAAGGGATAATCCTACCAAATACCCATTTACCTCAACTGGGCCAAAGGAAAATATTGCCGCGGGGGGGGGGGGGGGGATACTCGAACCGCGGACCTTGTAATCCACATTCTAGTGACACATCCACTCTACCACGGCACCTCTACATAATGATAATACATGTAGTAATACATTTAACAATATGAATGATATAATTATTACAAATTATACTATTATTACTACTACTACTACTAATTATGATAATAATATTTACCCCCAAAAAATCATTTATCAATGAATTGTATCGGGTAGATATGAGGGTGCATGTATCCGGCGTTAGAGCTCTGCTATCCGATACGCATTGAGACACATTAATTTTGACATCAGTTTTGTATTTTAAAGGCATCGTTTAACAAGATGCATGGCCCTATGTGTTATCAGTGTCTGTGATATGGTGTAAAATTGAAGCCCTAAACAATTGCGCTTCAAAATGATCAAGAAGTGCCTCAAAAAGTAAATATCTTTGAGTGACCGGTTTTTAACAAACTCGTTTTTCCCAATAGCCTGTAGTGTTATGAAAACCGTTAGGAAAACGCAAAATTGGTTTCGATTTCCAATCATAAATGTCTTGATAATCAGACAGGCGATCGGCTTGTAAAATTCATGTGATTCCTGGCTGACCTAAAGGCTTACAATCATCATTGCAGCATGAGCTAAATCCATGATTTTGTTTCAGAATCTGAGACAGAGTTACTCGATCCTTTTAAACCACCCCATATACGACAAAAAGCTACGGTTGTTTAGACAAGGTCTCTACAAAGTAAATAGGGAACGCTGCATTTGTTTTGTAGGCATTGTAAGGGTCATACAAGTCAGTAGCACAAGATATAAGTACTAGTGCTTCGTTTGAATAAAAAAGGATGCAACGAGAATTTGCCCCTATAATATACATGTAGGGATCAAGTCTTTTTTCCCTGTTTAGCTACCCGCTATCACCTCACAGTGACAAATTCACCCAGCACGGGTTTACAACGCATCATTTGTTGATGTGCCGGGATCGATTTGGTCTCCAACGGCGGCATTTAGTTGAAGAAAAAGGCATTAAACGAGAATACTTTTCAGGATATGATCTGTTGCTTTTTTAAAAATTAAAATAAAAGAAGAAAAACTGGGTCAACCTGACGAAAGAAAATGGTGTTTAATACTTCCGTGTCTGACCTACTTTATGTTTGCTATACTGTATAAACAGATATCATTTCAACGGCAATACCATGGCCTTGTCAATGCGATTGTGCTTGTATCCTCTTGTGTATTTAACCGGGTGAGTAAACCAAAACTATTCAAAGAACTACTCAAACAGCTTGTAAACTCGACGAAAAAAAGGGTATAGTGTGATATAGTCCTATGTGCACGTGCTGAAACCGTGACACAAATGATAAATTAATTTTCACAAAACCGAAGAAAAGATTAATCTGCAGTTTTGTTGTGACACGGAAAAAAACCCCGTACCATTCCATTTCCAAGAGAAGAATCTTCACAGTATATTTATGTCTCTACAAGATATTTTTCACAGTTTTTACATTTCTTTTAACTTAATTAAGGAACATACTGCTCCTTTTGTTAATTAGTCTTTTATTTACTTCTTTGAGGGGGTGGGGGTTAAATAGGGTTACAAATGGGGCCCTTTATAATACAAACATGTGCGAACAAATTACGAATATACATTTCCTCTATATCTTCGGACATGGCTAAGATTTAGAACAATACATGGACGTGTAAAACCCTGGTCAGGTATTTTCCTGTAGAATAGAATATCGAATAGAATATACAATTTATTGTCTTCTTCCAAAAGAAAAGAAGAAACATTCCATCCAGGTGAATCATATGACATAAAATGAAACAATTTTAGGATTCTAAATCAACATCATATTTGAAGAACCCAGTACACGAGCAGGTTGTATTTGGACAATGCAGCGCAGCAAGGTGTCTACGGGTATATAGGCAACAAACATTATATTTAATAAAAGAGAACCGAAATCACCGAGTAAATGATGTTATAAAACTCTTCAAAGAGATAGAGAGAGAGAGAGAGAGAGAGTGAGAGAGAAAGAGAGAATGAGAGAGACGGAGAGAGAGAGAGAGAGAGAGAGAGCGAGAGAGAAAGGAAGGGAGAGATAGATAGAGAAAGATAGATTTATATATTTGCTCATAAATATTATTCTGTATCTTTTTGTAAACTGAAATATGATAATTTGTGTATTATTATTTATTTACTTGCTCGAGTTATTGAATGTTATTATCATCATTATTTTATGTTTTTATCAATTTGTATTAATTGACTAAAGCATCAGGGCCTAAAATCTATTTGATTATTTCTGTTTCTGTACAATCATTCTGTATTATTTACTTATTCAAGTGATATATTGTTTATGTTGAATGAAATCGAATGAAGTTTACGGGAACAAAGAGTTGTCAAGAGAGTGGGTGCAAGTGTTTGACATAGAGAGAGAGAGAGAGAGAGAGAGAGAGAGAGAGAGAGAGAGAGAGAGAGAGAGAGAGAGAGAGAGAGAGAGAGGGGTAGAGGAGGGGAGAATAGAAGATGGAGTTATATAGATAGATATAGATGTACAGAATTAATGACAATGTTCTAGAGAGAAGGGGGAATAGAGAAAGAGAAAGGGAGAGAGAGAGAAGGAGGGAGGGAATGAGAAAGAAAGGGAGAGAGAGGGAGAGAGAGAAATAAAGAGAGAGAGAGAGAGAGAGAGAGAGAGAGAGAAAAATAAAGAGAGAGAGAGAGAGAGTGGGTGGTAGCTGCGCTTTCATCAGTTGGATCATAATTATTTCAAGGCGGATTGCATGACGAGTGTTCCTTCTTTTGGGAGTGCTTGTATTTCGAGCACAGTTACTCACCTATTTTCCCAGCTCAAATATTTTCCACCTGGCCCACGGCCTTGTCTAATGTGACTGGTTCCGTGCATGTTATCAACACCGGTCTGATCCCATAAACATTCATCTATTTGCCGACCAAAGTCTAACCCTCCGATACGCCCCTACACGCCCCCAAAAGTTGTAAAACCCAGATGACCTGTTTTTTGTTCTCTGTTGATATAGACTAGTGTCACGCAAGTACACTCGACGTAGTTCCAAACAAAGTGCATCAATATTCTTTTGTTTACACATCAAAACGGAATTCGATATAATCATTTAAAGTCCATGGGTGTCGTAAAGGCTTGATTAGGGACTTTTAGATTTGCGTGGACTGATACGTGTGACGTCCATTCAAGGCAGTGCATTAAAAGGACGTCGACCGTAGCAATCCCCATTGTCTTCATGCATATCTAAAAGTCCCTATTGATATATCATTTGGTGGTCATTGACAGAAAATTAAGATGCATGTACGAAGCGAGGTAAAATGCGCTGCACATGATAATGAACATTAGTATTCTCCAGGGTAAGACATTAAGGTTTAGTCGCTTTCCCTCTTTTCAGTAACGAAGAAGAATTTTTTTCCAATTCCTCAGAAAATAACGATAAGGCTGAACATGGTGAATATGTATCTAGGACGGCTATAATGCAACACAGTATAACATCTTCTTCCATATTGAGCGTCTTAAGGAGCTATCGGCCGTCGGCCGTCGGTCTCAAGAAACTTTAGATAATGGAACCACCCCAGTAGACCGACAGTCCATGAGACTTACAACCACTGTGCCCGACCTTGACAACAGTTTTCTCGAGACCGATAGGCCTACTAGACAGACAGCCCTCGAGACTGACAAAATAAAGTAAATTTATAAGGAAATATAGGGGTGAAGAATGTTAAAAAAGGTCCCAGAGATCGACAAGCTAAGACGGACAGTCCACGCGACCAACAAAACGAATCAATGAAAATATCGCTTGATATACAATCAGATATATAGGAAAGAAAAGGAATTTTCAAAAGAAAATCAATTGCAAACATGTCCTTTAAACAGTGGTCGAAATAATTTACTATTACTTAAGTTAGTCCTATATATTTGTCACGTTACTACATCGTCATCAATACCATCATTAACGCTTTTCCTAGATAGAGTAACAAAGTAAACTACAAGGGATATATATTTCTACAGAGTAACATTAAGACTAACCAATACGTATATAATCAGATTTGCAATTTCATCCAAGCAAACCATTTATGAGGTTGCAAATAAATGAGCACGTATTAATTTCATAACAGGTCTTGGCTCATTATCACATATTTTTCATATCCCCTTATATATTTTCTTAACAATAATAATAATAATAATATCGAATATTTAGGAGCGCTAAAAACAATAAGTACCATAACGCATATACGAAAAGAGGACACAAATGTACAGTACAGAAAGTATATCACATAGATCATTGGGGGAAAAGGTGTTTACATAAAGAGCTGACTTACAGAAATAAAACCATCACGTCACTTTTACCACCTCTGGTTTTCTGTCCATTCTATTCGAAACAAAATTTAGATAAACAGGGTCTCTTTATCCAGCTCTGCGGTAAGCAAACTTCTTCAATAGAAGACGACGTGCCTTTCGCCTTCTGCAAATATATAATATTTCATACAGAGACACTTCAAGTTCTTACCTCTACTGCTATTCTTTTTCGCCCTATCTCTTTATTTTCCAATGTCTCCAGCTATGCATACATCATGTACAATCAATCTCTTTCGCAAGGCTGGTCACCCTTTTTCCTCGTGTAAAATATAAGTCCCGATTATTGTGACAGCCAGTCAAGGCGCAGAAAGAGGGAGGGCATCCAAAGAAGCAACGTCCGTAAAGATTAATGAATTTGCATTCGACTCTCAAGACTTCATGGACAGTAAGAACAAGTGAAAGATGCATGACAAATTCGAAGTCAGTGATGCTCCGAGTGGGGACGTCGCAGGGAAAAGTGGAAAGTGGACCACCAACAATCTTCTGGTATCTTGCGTTGTCGTGGCAGTCATTGTCGGAGTCCTGTGCACCGTGTTGACTTTCTTCCTGCATCCGCAGTACAGTCCAAATGGGTCAAGCAGGATGTTTTCCCCGATCGAGAGTGACCCAACCCGACCGCCAACTGTGGAGCCAACAGAGAGAGGCGTTTCGACCCGATCGCCAAGTGTAGAACCAACGGAAGGGGGTGAACCAATGGTACCTTCGACTGAAGCACCAGAGAATCCGACACATACGGTGCGGATCAACTGCCTCCCTGATCGGGACCTCCAGGGAAACCCTGAGGATATCTGCAGGGACAGAGGGTGTCTCTGGAAGGCCACTGAAGCAACCGGTCAGCCACTCTGCAGTTTCCCACACGATTACGGTACCTATCACGTCGTTCGAGAGGAAACGTTTCCTTGGGGGATGAGAATCAGGATGGACAGAGACAGGAAGGTTCCTACATTCTTCGGACAGGATGTTCCTTCATTGGTTGTGGACATCGAGTATCAAACGGAAGACCGTCTTCACTTTAAGGTGAGCATCGCAGTGATGGGGGGGGGGGGGGGTAGATGTAAGTCGATTATGTAATGCATTACCCGAAGCTTTGTGGTGTTGTCACTTACCTGTTATAGTTACTTAGCACTAGATAATCTTTACAAAATTGTTTTCCTTTATAATGGAATAAAAGTTTAGTTACCCCTTCTACGATTAGATTAATGTGAAATGTTGCGCAATCCTCCTACAACAAAGAGTGGACAATAATATATTATTGGCTAATGATAATAATAATGATAATAATACTATTCTGGGTTTATATTACAATGATACATCGACGATGTCTCCTAGCGCTTTACAGATTATTTATTATTTCCCTGGTCATCGGATCCAGGCTTCCCGGTACACAATGTGTGCATATTCTCCTATCACTGGGGAGCATTCTAACCAGGCGCCATGTTACACACGCTTACAGTGTTGAGCAAACTTTCGGAACCTCTCGCGTTTCCATTTATCACATGGATGGAGATCGGGAAATGTATTTTAATGGAATGCCAAAGGACATTAACCCAGCCTGGGATTCAAACCCTCAAGACTTGGATTGAGAGTCAAGAGAATGAACCACTTTACCACGGCACCTAAAAATTCAGCACATTTTTTAAAAATCATCATCAATTGCTTTGCGACGAGTAAGGTTAAGTCATATACTCATTCTGTCTCCTCTCAATGCATTTATGATAAAATGTACAAAGCGCTTCATCGGGAAGAATTGAAATTCGAATATCGCACACAAACGTCAGTCGTATTTATTAACCCCGAAAAAAGACATGTAGTGAATGCAACACTTCGTTTATTGGATTCAAAGTGTGGCCAGCACGTCTCTATTCAACAATAAAAGATGATAAATTCAATATTAGTTGGATAGTGTAAACGGAATACACAATAAATGTCCCAGTTTTATAGCCGACTTATAGTCATAAAGACAACCAATAAGAAGCGAGAGAATATTTCATCGTTATTTCATATCACCCTGGATGGAAAAGAGATGCCCTCATTTGTTGGTGTGGCGCTCCTAGAACTGAGATGCCTGGTAAAATGGAAACATTTGAGATTAGTCCCATGAGGGAACCTGAGAAAGTCCCAGAGCGGGCTTGGAGCACTACCACTCTGGTGTTCGCTTGCCTAGCCATTGCCGCCGTTGTCGGAGTAGCCTGCACCCTCACGACGTACTACCTTCATCCCGACTTCCTCCCCAATCGCGGAGAACCCCCGATCGACGGGTTGCCGACGACCATGACACCGACGGGCATGACAGAAGAGCCCAGCAAGAAACCGACGGAGAGACTGACCAAGAGATCGACCGAGGATGGCATCATCACCATGACGACCACAGAAGACCCGGTACCACATAGCACCCGCATCAATTGCATTCCCGATCGCGACGCCCCAACAGACCCTGAACAGGTGTGCATGGAAAGGGGGTGTACCTGGGAGAGTACCGTGGTGGAAGGCGAACCGTCATGCTATTTCCCGATAACTACGGCGCCTACAAGGTGGTGAGAGAGGAGAGATATGGATGGGGTGTCAGACTGAGGATGGACAGAATTCCGTCCGTACCTTCTTTCTTCAATGGAGATGCCTTAACCATCGTCGTAGACATCGAGCCGCAAACCGACAACCGCGTTCATTTTAAGGTATGGTTTTGCAAGATTGCAACTTTTATCTTCCTCATTTCCACATTCTTGCACCGATTTGGCGATTGTTATGATAAAAAGAGAAAAATGGTGTAACCTTCATGTATCATGTCGTTTTTGCTGCAGAATGATAGCGATTGATTGACAGGAGTGGCGTATAGATCTAGGAAAAATGGCGCCTGGAGTAAATGCCAAACGCCAAACTATCTACGCAACTGTATATTGGCATGAGAGGAGAGAATGTAACCATCCAGCGATATTTTTTCCTCTCATTTTTAACCTTACAAATGCAATTTCTTATTCAGTCTGCCTGTAGGATTTCGAATTTCGAACATTAATAAGCCGTAATTTAATTACTTCTCCCTCAAATGGAATGCAAAGTTAGCAAAAAATACAAAATATGGAGAAACGGCTTGGTTGAGATATTTAGAAAGGTATTAATTAATTCAAAATGCTTAAGCATTGCAAACACCCATTAAAAGAGATAGATGAAACTTATTATAAAACTATAATGAATAGCAAAGGATACGTTCCACTCCTTCCACACGCTAATACATCTATTTAAACCAGATTTGTTTTCGAACATCCATCTAATTTTTATAAAATAAACTTGATTCGTTGAAATCATTATCCCCTTCTTGCTTATTGCTCAAGTGAAATGACCAGTTCCAGGTAACATACGAATTTAAGCCCCCCCCCCTTCCGTGGGGGAGGGTAATGGAATCATGATTAACCAATTACATCTCCATTAATCCATTAACTGATGATGATGACGATCAGAACAACGACGAGGACGACGAATACTATAGAAATGAATTCTTGATGTAAAATAGGGCATGTTTCCACCTCTGCTGGGCACTCTGTTTCCTTCTTTATGTAAATATTAATCTCAAAATTAAGCCGTTTCGCAGCCAGGGGTTTAACGTACAAGGACATAAACTAATGTTTATGCCTAATGAACAACAAATTGGCATTTGGTTAAATGTGTTTATTGTCTCTTCCGAAATCCTGTTTTACTTTTTACTCTTTTGACAAACGCTCACGGTGGTAGACTAAGTAATGACTCGCAGTTCATATATTTTGGATAATGTAAAATATAGAAGAAGAAAAAATCAAATGTGTTTACACATGTATGATATTTCCCCCCCCCCCCCCAAAAAAAAAATGAAAGTGTTTATTTTATTAATGCTCGGACATATTGTTTTGAAAATTAAATAGATAAGTAAAACGAAGGACAAACAATAATTAAGAAGGGGGGGGGGGGGGGTTAAAGGAAACCTCACCCCCAAGAAATAACTTTAACTATTCTTAGAGGTTTATTGTATTCTTGCCCATCAACATACAATTTTTCCCATCAAAGTGTAAGTGAGTTATAAAGCAAGATATTTTTCGGATCATCACTTTCTTGATAACGTGACGTGTTACTCGAGGTCGTTTATCAAGTAAAAATATTACAATTCATGAATACTTCCCATGTGTGGGTGGTGATATAGTATTGGTGCATGATATGTACAAGTAAGCCTGGTACGTTACATTACCATGAAATGGCTGTGTCCATGTCATGCTAAAAGGCATAACCTCATGCAAACACTATCTTTAATAATTTAAAAATTTCTTGCACATTTTCGTAAGAAATATTGTACATCAATAGGCATGCCTACACTTTACAGATAACTTGGAAAAGGGGACTACGTTAAGAGCGTTACGTGAATTGATAAGCCCCCATATTTCAAAGATTTCGGAAGGTTAGTACCAAATAATTAAACAGTTTATCAAAAAATTCTGAATCGTAAAGGTTATTACAATAAATTATTAAATCTACTCCTGACAAAATGGATTACCAATCTCTATTCAGTAAGACCATTTTCAATTTTAATGGTATTTCAAAGTTTTGACGTCAATTACCGATCGAAATTGCATTTTGTAAACACCTTGTAGCACTATAATGACAGAAGTTTCATTCCCTGTTATCTTGGTTATGGCACTAAAAACGTCTCTGAGGCCGTAAGGGTACTTGCGTTTGTGCTTACACTATTCGACTTTCATCTTTGACCCAGAAATGAGAAATCAAAATTCGTTCCGGGATCTGAAGTATCCGTTCTGGAAATGACCAGATCATTAACCCGAAAGAAAACAAATAATGGACGTGCAAAATGTCCATAAGGTCCATAAGGTAGGCATGATTTTTGTTTCGATTTTCCTCATTATCTTTTAATAACTTCATTGTTTTCTTAAAGCTAACTATGAAATGATATCTGGGGTTAGAATAGAGGTCAAAGTGGGTGAAATATAAGTCCATATTGTTCCTCCGGGGCTTAGTCCCCTGACCCCGCCCTTTACCTCAAGGGAAGATGTGGCATTTTGTTCCTTTACCCGTGAAACTGGAGAAAACCTAGCAAATTCCTCATCTTTCCCTCTCTCTCTCTCTCTCTCTCTCTCTCTCTCTCTCTCTCTCCATGTGTGTGTGTGTCTCTCTCTCTATCTATGTCTCTCTCTCTCTCTCTCTCTCTCTCTCTCTCTCTTCTGACGTGCATATTCTTATTCCGCATTGACCTCATTGCCTACCAGTACCGTGTCTATATTTTGTCAAATACTTGCACAAATTAGCGCGTGTCTCTTTAAAGGCCATGCCATTGTATACTAACTTAAAAGTTTACGCAAACAGCTTACGGGAGATAAGGAGGAATCGTCCCATTTACTTACAGAATAGTTATGTAACATGAGGAGATTTGGTAACGTTTCATAACAGCGTAACAGCCATATGGTTCTTGTACTGGGCGACTGATGCTGATCGAATTTATAGGATACTGGAACACCTTGGTGAAGGAGGGAAGAGAAACAGCGGAGGCATTTTAGAATTGTTCTAGGGCGGACTTGGAAAGAAAGAATAACCATGAAAGAAGAAATGGACATCGACGAGGCTGTTAAGTCGGGACGGCAACGGTGGTCGACATCTGCCGTGGTCGCCGTCGCTCTCGGCATCACCCTCATCCTGGTACCCCTCTGCGTCTGTCTTACGTACTTCCTTCATCCAGGTTACGGACTGAGCGATACCGACGACGACAGCCCCTTCGAACCTTTGCCAGCCGAACCCGACGTCCGTATCAACTGCATACCGGACAGGGACCAGTCGCCCAACGAGGAGCTCTGTTCTAATCGCGGTTGCATGTGGATGTCGCCGTACTCCGAGGGGCAACCATGGTGTTTCTTCCCCGAGGACTATGGCGCATACCATGTCATGGTTGAGGATAATATGAGCTGGGGTACTCGGATACGTCTCGAACGGCATGCTGAGGTGCCTTCGTTTTTCGGCGGTGTCATTCAAACGTTGATGATTGATATTGAGCATCAAACGAATGACAGAATCCATTTTAAGGTTAGGCAAAAGCCATTCTTTGTTGATTGTTTAATTTCTTCCGTAACTGGTTCATTTTGTTTGTCCTTTTATATTCTTTAACAATTCCTCTGTGATATGCTTAGAAGAGTGTCTATATATAGTATAACAAAATTAATACAAAGAAATTGATACGATCGTACATGCGCTATCCAAAGCAAAGACAACGATTGTGGAATTGAAACCGACTGTGGGGACAAAATGAAGAGCGATGAATCCAATAATAATAATAAAAACGTTTTATTTACCCAGGGTAGCCACTTCAGTTATGAAACTGCTCTTCCAGCGGGCCCTGCATAACAGAGAGAGAGAGAGAGAGAGAGAGGGAGTGAGAGAGAGAGAGAGAGAGACGCATCTTCCCGATATTATTCCTACCAAAACACAACTTTATTTGGTTTGTTGAATCTGATTCAAGTTTTATAAAATGTAGCTGTTTGCCTTTAGGCATTTCAAATGTCATTACTTTCGTGCTATTTCTTTGTATAACCCCGATTAAACAAATGAAGAAAAAAAGTAAATGTTTTCTTTGTAAATATTGGAGAAGTGACGAGCATTCATGTGTATAGAGCATGTAGACTGTGAGGAAGACACACGAAAATACAGACAAGTTGAATGAATCAGAATAAAGGGAATAACAAAGAATACGAAGAAAAAAAAAGCTTTCGTATAAGCCGCCAACACACTAACACTTCGATCTTAAATCACGTTTGACCCTAGGCCTATACATTGGTAAATTGAAGGCAGTTGTACATGTATATCCGACATAAATTGGTGGATTTCATTCGATACTGGGTATTGTCACACCATTCTATGTCCGGATAGTATCTTGCATTATAAAATCATCTGTCATTGACACTTTACTGATTAATTATCTTACAATACATGCCCATTTTTTTTTAGGACGAACAATGTTTCGGTCCTATCCTTTCTAGCCAGTGCCATCATGGTGGCGGCAGATATAGTCCCCACTGCGGCAAGTGATTTCCCCCTGCCACCCCCCCCCCTCCACCAAATCTGCCTTTTGACTGTATTGCTCTTGATCACGTTGATGGAAAGAATTATCACAGTCACTGTCAGCCCAACACCCACCCCTCTATTTATTTGTGGTACATGGTTCAATACTACTTTTTTTTCTTATTCTTTTTTAAATTCTCTTTATTCTGATTCATTCAATACTTTTACTTTAGTATTATATCCCATATTCTGTGATCACTTGTATATCAGTTCGTAACGTTAACGATTATTCAATGTAATCACAGACAGGCAGGACGGATCAAAGATTGCTCAAAGAGAGAACGAGAGAGAGAGAAGGGGGGGGGGGGGGGGGCAATTTCGAAAACTTAATCGGTAAAGGGGCACAATTTTGTTGTGTTCTATGTGTATGCCAATCTGGTTTCTGAGGGAGTGGGGGCATGGGCCGGATTTGCCCCCACCCCGATTTAAAAAAAAAAAAAAAATAACAAATAAAATAAAAATCCGCCGCTGTTCGCATCATTTTACAAAACCATTATAAATCGTAAATGAAACAAAGACCAAGTTAAGAGGTAAAGTTAGTAACCGTAATGTAATAAAACGCGACAGCCACCAAAGCACGAGCGGCGGATAAATACTTGATACTTTTCTTAAGGATTGTATTTTTAATATTTCTTTTCTACCTTTCTTTCCCTCAGATCTATAACCCCTCAGAACCTCGGTTCGAAGTCCCTGTCGAGATGCCATCACGGCCAGAAATGAAGGCTGAGAATCCAAACTATGACATCATGTATACCACCAACCCTTTCACACTCAAGATAACCCGGAAATCTACAGGAGAAGTATTGTGAGTAACCCTTAGGGAAGTCTCACCACACGATGTATACATCGGACTATTTTAACTGAATAAGCTCTGTTCATACATGCAGCGGTAAACAGCTGTGGTTTGGATGTTATGAACACATTAGGTGAATACGCTTTCCATTTTCCGTATCATATAACAATGGTAACACAGAGCTCAGCGAATAGGATCTACAGTCTAGGATCTTTGTATGACATGTACGAGTATTTGGGCCCTCACTCACACGCGAAAATTCACGGCAGAATTAAGCGTGGCAATTATTGCATTTACACCCAGTTTACACACACACTTGACGCAGACATGTACAGGATAACTTGTAAGATAATTTTCACACAATTTCACATAATTATTCCCCCAAACTACTACCGAAAAAAGATAAACTTTGTTAAAAGTGTTATATTGACATAAACTTCGATTCCCCTCTGATTACACGCATAATTCGTGTAATCAGGCTCTATCTTTACCCATTGGCATTAACCAAGTGGTTATTTTGCCAAAATATGACATTTCTCATACAAGACCGAATTTTTTAATATAAAATCATCGCAGATCGTGATCTCGATTTAACACAATGCCTTGGTTTAGCTTTCATATAGGTTCTACAACTAACCAGTTCCCAACTTGTACCTTTAACCTAGACTATCAGTGGCCTATCTTGATGTTAACCCCAACCCTTCATTCATAAACCTTACACTTTAAATACGCCTTTCAAGATGATAACCCTAACCCAATCGGAACTCTAACTAATAACCGTAGACTTTAGACGAAATGAAGCGTTAGAAGAATGCCACCAGCGCATTTCATATCAAACGCTTGAAATATTATGGTGATACAACCTAACCTATGTCTTTGGAGACCCGTCTTGATCAAATACATATCTGAAAAATCCTTTATTATTTTTATATTTGTTCCTCCAAGTCACCATACATTCAAAGACGAGGGCATTTTCAAACATCCGTATATGTTTTCAAAATATTTATCAGTATTGTTTGTTGCACGCACTTCGGTTGAGCACACTCTATCAAGTAGTGAACACAGTCTCTGTTGACACGAGTATTTTGGTTTGTCATTATGTCGAAGAATCTACAGAACACAAATTTAGATCGGCATTTGACATAAACGAAATGAAAATTCATCTCCTGGTGTCTGTTCATGAATTCCCAAGAGGTTCTTTTTCTATTTTGGATATGAATATGACTAACGTATAAAGCAGTGTAAGTCTATAGATCTATCCACGATACTTAGAATTCGCACGCACGTAATGTACACAAATTTCGTTTGAAAATGATCATCAAGTGCTTTCCACCTCGGAGTAAAGGAAAATGTCATGCACGTCAAATATATATTCATATTGAAATTCTGTCTTTATATTCATATCCGCATAAGTCTTCTGAAAAACACATTAAGAACGCAAAAATAGAGTTTTAACCAATCTTAAAAAAGGAAATCCACCAAGACCAAACTATGGAAATACAAAGGAAATCGATATTTGTAATACTTCGTTGCACATTATCATGTTTTCCTCTTGAAACAGACTCATTTTTGACCGAGAGACTGCAATATCCGTTAAGGATCGCATCATCGTACGGTTTTCTCAAATTTCCTTCGACCTCTCTCCTTTTTCTTTTTCTTTTGACCTTTTTCTCTACCTTTCTTTCTCTCTCTATCTCTCTCTCTCTCTCTCTTTCCCCCTCTTTTCTTATCTCTCTCTCTCTTTTTCTCTCTTTCATTCTTTTTACTTTTCCGCCCCCACCCCCCATCCGTAAGAATTAATTTTGTTTTGATAATGAAAACAAAATATTCAATGTAGTAGTTTTCATTTACATTAATACTGATCGAATTTCCTACAATGTTTGGTTTTGTTTTCGATCATCATATATGAAATATAAACATAACAACACAAACAGAAAAAAAACTAAAATATGCAAGGACTATTCTAGAAAACAGGTGTAAAACGTTAGACCTTTCGCTTCCTCTTAGCTAGATAACAGTTCACACACGGTACCGTCGTAATTATAACATTTAAGTTTGCGAAACCTTGAAGTTATAACCAACGATCCACTTAACCAAGACGAGAGTTCACACGGAACCGAAACAGCGAGTATTCAAAGTTTTTTTAAACTACAAGCTGGCATAACCTCGAAATGTATTGGGTCTGCACAGCACATAACATAACTTCGAGTGAGGACCCCCCCCCCCCCCCCCGCTCGTAGTTTTGTAACCACGAGTGCGTCTAAATGATCCCTAACTACAAAATAACTACGAACTTTATAGATGCGATCTTAACTCAATGTTAATTAATCGTCATGAGAACCTTTTTATTATTATCTCGAAAAAATGGTGCTCCGAAATTTGATTTAATTTATTTATTTGATTTAATTTCATTCTATTCTATTTTAATCCATTCGACATTTATTTATTTGGCATATCTTGCATGTTTTTTTGTTTTTTTTAAAGCAATACCATTTATTTTAATTTTCTAGGTGGGACACCTCGATTGGGGCACTCATTTTCGAGGACCAGTTCCTAACCATCTCGACCAGACTGCCTTCGACCAACATCTACGGGTTGGGCGAAAGTGAGCATCACAGTTTCCGTCATGACCTAAACTGGCTCACGTGGGGTGTATTCTCAAGGGATCAACCGCCTTCGGTAAATTTTAACGTATTAATTTGGTGTAATAATAATAATAATGATAATAATGTAGATACTACTACTAATAATAATGATAATAATACTAATACTGATACTACTGATAATGGTAATTATAACAAAAATGATAATAATAATGATAGTAATATTAATAGTACTACTAATAAT